>NC_064229.1:5599472-5799472 GCF_023101765.2 Spodoptera frugiperda | reverse complement strand
TTTCTGTCCAAAGTTATTGGCCCTTTATCAGATTAGTTTCAAACTACAAACTGGGTTAACGAAAGTGGAACTAATGAAATACCCGAACAAAACGCTTCTTAAGTAGATGTCACCTAAATAGTTTTGTGATGTTTTCGTAATGGGGGACGGCAGAATGGAATTCATTTTGTTACCACCACCGGTCTTCTCACTGGTTTCGTAAGAGCCAACGGTGATTGAGATAGAGATTGCGGAGCGGCGCTATCAGAACTTTTTTGAGACGGGAAATCAACCATTGACATCTTCCATATTGAGTGAGACGAGAGAGAATGTCAGAAAGTCTCTCACTGACTAAAACTACCCCGATCCAACTCTTGCTTCGAACCGGAGCCCCGGTAACCCGCTAAGTTATCGGCAACTGCCGGTTACTGCGATCTCTAACCCATCTAAAAATTATGACAAACCTTTTATAAAGTTGTCAATCACACTTAATTTACATAAAAGACCAGGTAAAAAAATAGCATAACAATGAATTAATTCAATCAAAGAGTGGCAAATAACACAAACAAAATTAAATTTACATGGGAACAGAATGAAATCGCAATCCATCACTGTCGTGTTGCTGTTATGTCGACTTCCAAATAATTGCTAAATAACGACAGCCTTTCAACGGTGATTGGTTAGTATTGTTACTGTATGAGTTTTTTCAATATTTGTATATTATAAATAGCTTATGTTCCGTAATAAATCACACGTTGGTGATAAAATGCGTATATCTAAATATCAATTACCATGCCCGTTGCGCACGGCTACATATCAAAAAGAATACATCTGCACTAAATAAGGAGGAGCAATCGTGTGAATAGAACGATATGTTAAATATTCAACGGAGTTCAACGCAGTCTGATGATGGCTTAAGTAGAGGCATAACTAAAGCGTCTACTTTTCTTAAAAATATATAAAGCACGCAATGTTTATTTGAGCGACAACCTTAAACATTTGAAACACGAGCTAATTTTACCTCATTTTCTATTTGCAGTTGTAAAGCCGTGGAGTGGCAATAACAAAAGATACTGCACCAGTTACTGCAACTTGACAACGTAACACCGCAATACGTTGCAAAGATGTGCTCGACAGCTTTATCGCTTTCACACATCTACAACGTGTTTGACGTTCCACACATACAAAAGTTTAAGAATACAAAGAATATGTCTATAAAACAGTTAGTACTTTCGTTTAATAACAATAATAGGTCAAAGAAAAAAGTCTACATTAATTATTGTGTAGCCACTCAGCTATCTTCAGACATAATAATCATACTATAAGTGAAAATAAAACAAATACACTTCTACATTTATAATATTATGGTGCTCCCACACAGCAGTTATATAACGTTATACAACATTGTGTAACATTTATAACAGCATGTAACATACAACTACTGTTATAATTTGTTTAAACAAAAATGTTATTGTTACACATTGTTGTATAACGTTATATAACCGCTGTGTGGGAGCACCATTAAATAGCTAAGATGCCTCTAGAGAATAATCAATTTACTCAGCTATGTAGATTGTAAAATGAGCGATAATGCAGGTGCATTCTATTCTATCAGTTATAATCCAATGAAACGAGAAACCGACACGATCAGGGCACTTAGGTACTCTCAGGTCCGATCTCAATGTCAATCTAATAAAATCATTCAATATCAAAACTATGCAATCCCACTCATAGATGTGAAAATAGTATTCAAAGTATGGAATATAAAGCCAAAGTCAATACCATTTAGTTCAATAAATATCCACGCAATACGGATGCATTGTGCAACTTAAGAGTACGAAATTTCACAATATAATAAGTCTCAGAGAGAGACTGAACACAAGGCTTAAGTTGCTTTTAACGTTACTTATATTAAGAAAACATTTTCATAAAATCAGCACTTTATTAGAAATACAAAATGTATTTTAGTTCTCGTGTATACACGTCATCGACGAGGTAGATTATCTTATAAATAGTAGGTACATAATACAGAATTATAAGGCACATAAAATCTGAAATTAACATGTTTAAGTATTGTACATGCCACCTCAACCATATTTGGCGGTACTAGAGATTCAATTAGTTGTAGTAAGCCGGGAATTAACCATTAAACCGTGCGATTAAACAATAATCATTATTTTCAATTCATGCCCAAACATCAGAACGAAAGCGCCACAAATAATAAAATCTGCCCATTAATTGTGGTCGGCTAAATTTTGCTAATAAATAACCCTCGATTGAGGTTGGTGTGAACATATTATTTTCATTGCAGGAAATATTAATATTATAATTGAAATAAATTAGCAAACATGGCAATGTTATTTGTGGGGCAGTTAGAATGGCTCACTGTTTTTGTTCCGTCATAAAATTGGTCTTGAAATACGTAGTAAGTAAGTAACTGATCAATATAAGGCGTGAGAAATATTATATTAATGACTGCCTACTTGGTGTGTGTGATTAAGTGGTCGCAGGTGCGACTGCCGAGCAAGGAGTCTCGGGTTCAATTGACGCGTGGGGCAAAGGATTGCAAGAGTTTAAAGGCTTTCTGAAAAAAATCTCATTAGTAGCATGGAAGCTGGAATTGTTCACCCTCTATTACATGGAACTTATAACACAAATGGTGAAAAGTTGGTGTGCATTGGACGTGTTGTAATGTGCACCTCTGCCTACCCCTTCGGGGATAAAAACCGTGCCAGAAATATACACTTTAGTCTTCATTACATACACGCTTTATAGTACATCAAAATTAAAGAATCATCTGCAGCAATTCAGTCTTAAAACATAAGTACGTAAATAAACTCACGCCTGTCTACCATGAGGGTAGATAGAGACAATGGAACAACAACAATTGCTATGAATCTTATATACTTCATTCCCTTCATAAATAAAATGATAAAACAATTAATAAGAACTCACTACCGCGGACTCGTCCACATCGAAATGAACGCAGCTCATCAATAGCTATTGACTTCTTTTTACCCATAGACCGATATAATGGCATTATTCCACCTGTAGGCGATAAATTAGTGATCAAAAGCGTTCTATTTTTTTTCTGTTTTTTCTTTCCGAATGTTTCACAATTTCTCCCCTCCCCAACGTTAAGCGGTTTGGTGAAAAATTGCTTTTGTTTGTTGAACTCAATTCGCACTTAATGTGATGTGAATTAGGCCTAATATTGAAAGTTTTATTTGAAAATATACTTATCACTATATTATATCATTGTAATAATTTATCAAGAAAAATATATTGTTTGCCTGTCAATGTTATAGTTTAGACGATCTTGATTTTGTCGTAGGTATTTATTTATGTAGACACAATTCATCAGAATAAGTCAATAATATTATAATTTATTTTTTACCAAATGTTAGGCAAAACACTAAATAAGTACTTAAGCTAGAACAAAACCTAGTTAAGTAAATACTACATACTAGCTTTTGCTAGCGGCCTCGCCTGCGTTCCCGTGGGATAAAAAATATCTTATCATCCAACTCAGCTGGCTGTCAAATTTCATCGACATCCGCTCAGTAGTTTTAGCGTGATTGACGCGTGAAAGGCCCATACAGACAAACTTTCACATTTGTAATAATATTATATAGTGTGATTAGAATAATACGATATATGTCTTAAGGTACAGGATCTTTTATGACATGATTTAGTAAATCATTACATTAGATAAGTACATATGTAAGCTAAAAGGAAACTTTTATAACTGGCTTGATATTTTGCAGACTTCTGCTTCAAACTCAAACTCAAACTCAAAATATTTATTGCTTACTACAAGTATACAATTTCCTAATAGAGAAATTCAATAACCTTACCTGAACCATGAATACAAGGTTTTGCGCTAAACAACAAAGATAATTTCACTACCTTATCTAACAAAATAATGTTACAAAGAACTGTAAATTATTTCAATTAAATTCGACTCGGAAACTAAACTACGATTATTGTTTAAACTTTAATGATTTATTAATTTAAACCCGTTTTAGATTTCATTCGGAGGTAAGTAGTTTAGGAAAACTTAGTGAATTTACTTGTTGTAAGGACAAATTCTACGGACAAATAATCACTCAAACAATTATTTTATAAGGTCTGCTAACATTTCTACTGCTAAAAAATTTGGTGCCTACAAATTTTCCTCTTCATATATCAAATGCTTTTCCGAATTGATAAATCGAACGACCACTTTGTCGTTCCATATTTGAAATACCAAAAATGGCCACTCAATTCTATTTTTAAAATGCTCGCATTGTCAATTGGACAGATGAATGTGGTACAAACGTGTCTGTATTTTTAGCTTTCAAAAACAGAAATTCGTACCGGGCCAGGCCGCTTATGAATTTTTGAAAAAGGAATGTACATACCAAAGATTATGTATGTAAACTTCTTTGTACATTAATAGAATTCGTCGCAAAAAGTTTATGGTTTTAAAGGTACACCGCACATTCTATTACTTTCTTTTGCGATTACCAAGCAAAAATTATCGCACAGTTCCATATTTTTGGGGTCCAAAAGACCTTTTTTCTGGGATTATTCTCAGGTAATGTAAAGTCCTGCGTCGAGCCTGGAAATAATTTGAAACATAAAACGTTATAGTGTAATAAGAGCCAGGTGAAATCCATTGTACTCACTCATAGATTAATGGTCCTTAAGGCCAGATGGTTTGTCCCAAGTTCTAAAGGTAAATGGTGTGATTAAATGTTTTTGATTGGTGTTCTGAATGATTTTAAAGGTCTGCGGATTAGACAGCGTATACCTACATAGAATATATTTTATTATCACTGTGTTTACAATTAGCAGTTATGTTAGAAGCACAGACTTCTGTGATATTATAATATACAGGACATAATTCCAAACCACGCACTATTAATTAATATTTATTGATAAACAACTGAAAAAATAACGATAATAGTTAACCCGACACAGGAATTAAACCCAAGCCTCCTTGCTCAGGGTCGATAACTGGTCTACCCAAGAATCGAATTCGAAACTCTTTGCTCTACAACTACGACCCAACAACTTTAGCATGATCAATGAGGCAAGACCTTTTAAAAAAGCAGAATAAATAATCTATTCTATAGTTCTATTATATAGTTCTATAGTAATAATCTATTCTCTGCCAAACGGAGTCAATTTCCGCTGGCTCCTACTTTCCGAAATGTATCCGTTCCAATATCGGATCATCTAGAGCTTCTGGGCGTAACTCTATCGCCAACGCTAAACTTCGGCTCTTATATAGAGTGGAAGGCGCATCTGGCTGGTAGGAATCTGGCATCTGGCTGGGTATCCTCTCGAAGGTGAGACGGTACTTCACACCGAAACAACTGCTGAGCCTGTACCAAGCGCAGGTTGAGGTTACCGGAGGTCCTATTAACCCACTCCTCCCCTGTAACGCCTCTGATATTTTGGGTGTCCATGGGCGGCGGCGATAACCATTAGGTGATCCGTCAGCTAGTTTATCGGCTTATAACATAGAAAAAAAATAGAAAAGACCCAAAGTACTTAAAGTACATATACTTGATAGTCAGAACAAACAACATGCACGATTAATGAATCAATAAAACGTATATTAAAATATACGGTACCAAAACAAACCTAAATAAATACCATGGGGATCTAGATTTATGTCTACCGTATTTTCTTTCCCTATGGTACATGGCAATAAACAAAATTGGAAAAACAGACATGTTGTCCTACTCGAGGAGGTCAACGATCTATTTCATAGTTCATAGGAAGTTCACTTGCCAAAAGTAAGTGTAGCTACTACTATCCATTCAATCAATTTTGGATTTTAGTACAAAAGCATACAGTTGAAAATGTGCATAAAGAAAACGATGATATGTGTAGTAAGATGTTCAGACTCACCATTTTCCACCTCTCGTTAAAAAACCATGACGTGTAATATTTTGTCGAGTTAAAATAAGGAAATACATGTATGATGTACTTGTAGAAGTAATATTTTTGTGGTAAGCGTAGAATAGACAATGTTTTTGTGTTGTACTACAGGAACGGATGCGTTATTTATTAGGAAGCGTACCAGGAAAGACGTTGATAAATGTGCCACAGTTTGTCTTACCCAATACACCACATGTATTTAACAGAAAAACCGAAAATAAATCCTATTTAAAACTCATTTAGGTGCATATTCGGTTACGGAACTAGTTAAAAACTTGCTTAATATTTGCATAAAAATATGTCCAGCTAAATTTGGTTCTCCGAAAAATCCTAAACTTGTTTTGTACGGAGAGTAGAGAGACTCGCGCATATCATTTTCGTAGTCAGGAACGAAAATTAAAAATGTTTTCACCGTTGATATGTTTCATTCGAAAGCGCATGGAAATGCAAAACACATTGAAATTCAAATATAGGATAGTTGACTTCGTGAATGTTGTCAGACAAAATCCCACATTTCATACCAGTCGCGTTATAATTATTAAGACTACCTCGTATGTCAAGTGGTCGCAACCGCAACTGCCAAGGGAGTTCCTTGCTCAGATTTGATGCGGTTCAGGCAAAGTATTAATTGCATTTTTATTTTTGGTTTCCGCAAATCTAGTGTATGGTAATAAGTGAGTCCCCTATAACTTGAAACTCATTACATAACCGGTGAAAAAATAGGTGTTACATTGTACATGTATGCACCTCTTCGACAATGAAAATACGTGTGACATACCAATATGGCTACATTAGTATCTGCCTTCTCAACTAAATTGTGTACCAGTATCTTTCCAAATATAGGAAACACATTTTAATTAGAAAACAGGGTTTGATTAAAGGGCAAATGTATCCCATGTCCCACAGTTCCTACAGTTCACAACATACTGCCTACAAAGTCAATATGTGAACCCTGTCAGCGTACTACACTGATATTGAGGACATGGAATCCACAGATTAAAATTTTCAACTTGATTGGATTTTGGATTGTTACACAGCTGTTAATTAACTTTATTAGCCTCTATTAGTGTTGGGTCGAACATAGTCAGTTTGTTTGTGTTTCTGACTAACTTCAAACAATCAAAAAAGAGCATATTCCTTTTTAAAAGACCGGCAACGCATCTATGCCTCCTTTGGTGTCGCGGGTGTTAATGGGCGGCATTGATGGGTTACCATCAGGTGACCAGTCTGCTCGTTTGCCCGCTATTACATTTAAAAAACTTGAAGAGACACAATATCTGATTTTGTTAGTTTTCGTAGACTACGAAAGATACGAATATAGTGGTTTCTGTTTAATTAGGTTAATATGTACTTTCTCTGAGCAGTCAAGCAGTCAAGCAACCAAGACACTAACAGATTTAGAAGAAAAAAAAGGCATAATACAATTAAAGATCGCATTTCCCAAATATTGATAAAAAAAATCCGTATCCTTCGGTTCCCATTAACATATTTCTAAGAATGTTGCGTTTCAACAATCAACGATTTGCATACTGACACGAAAAACACAATTATTTTCCACGAAACGCAAAAAAAATATTCAAATAGAGACATACTACGCTTAATCTTCTGTATCAACATCTTTTTTTAGAAATCGTACGACAGTAAAAGGAAATAAAATGAATCAGATTGATGATTAAATTAATATAAATGAGTTTGCAGACACGAGACACGATTTTATCGCGGTAACAAAAATGAGGAGCCCCGAATATGGGTCGCGTTTATGACAGTCACCTATAAAGGGACAGTTTTAATGTTGCAAACTAAATGGTTTCTAAGAAAATACAGGTTTTATTATAACTTTCGTGGGACATACTAAATTAATTATCATGTTATCGGCTTACTTACGTAATAGTTTGACAAGGAACTCGACTAGTTTTAAACCATGCTAGAAGCTCATATTCGAGGCTCATACTAGAAACTAGTCGAATTCTTCGTCAAACAGTTACATGAGTAAGCCGATAACATAATAATTAAAATGCAGGATCTTTGGTTCGAATTATTTTTTAATGATAAGGGTGTATTCTTGATTCTATTGGTATTTTTGCTAGGTATCTCAAATTTTAATATTTAATTATTAATCAGGTGTTAATGTTAAGCGACACGAAATTCTTCTGATGCTTTCCGTTCAATATATTAGATCACATAACAAAACTGAAGAATACTGTGTCATACCTAATTTGGGTCTATTTACTCCGTCGAAGCATCAAAGATTTCATGTTATTGTGTTGTGACAACATAATTCAATTAATTAATAATAATGGCAAGTGAATTTCGCCTTTCAGATGTTGAATTAAAGAGCGAAAATTATAAAGATTTTCCATTTATGTACTAGTAGATGGTCTCCAAGCTCCATGTACGCTAATCTCGTCTCTATTAACAACTAACCATCAATCAATATCTTTGAAAATCCGATGAACTTTCTTTTATTACAAACTTTCCCCTAGCTTGGTCTGCAGATATTGTTCAACCTCGCCTATGATATATAACACCGTAACAATGGGAAGGTCATTTGCGGAGACCAGATAAATCATACTCAATCGGGTGAACTGGAGTAAAATTACAAGGCAATTTATTCTGATGCAATTTTGTGTTTTTCTTAGTTGGCCTTGTTGTGTCGATGAATTTTTCCATTAATTATAACACATTTTTCATTGTTTGCCGTTATTTTTACCAACACTTTTTTAGTATTAAAACATCAAGACACTATTTTACTTCTACTATATTACTATAAGACACTATTTTAGTATTTAACCAGATTGGTTGTTAAATATAAATCGACTATCGAGTTCATTTAATTATTTCTTGGTCTAATCTAAGTTTAATCATAGCAATATTGAATTGTAACTATTTAATAACATTTTTATAACAATATAAAATCTAGTTAATAAGCTCACTAAAACGTATCAAGACGAGGATTTTTCTATTAATACAGAATTAAAACCAACATAATCCAAGTTACTTAAACATCAAAACAATGATTTCAATCAATTCGTCAATGTAATTGATTTAAATTGAAACTCATTAAGTCGATGGTTCAGTCCACAGGCCGTTCGACAGATTAACGGCACGACACTCACAAATACTATTTATAAACGAATCAATTCCAGAGGATTCTATTTTAAAACCACAATACAACTTCCTGGGATCAATCAGATTTAAATTAACTCTTTGATGAGGAAAATTGTCAAATCACAATCTAAAGTTATCCTCGTCAAAAATGTTCATCAGGAAGTTGGCAATTAAAAATGAGTTTAAATAACCTCTTTTTAAGATTTATATTTCGATATGTCAATATACACTTATTAGGTCTCGTACTATTTCAATCAAGAGTCATAACAGCAACTGCTGAAACAAAGGACCGATTTCATTTGCCGTTAAGAGTCTCTTCCAAGTAAAATGTACGCAAAGAAACAAACAATGAGCTTCTAAGATTTTCACAGTCACTT
The DNA here is from genome assembly GCF_023101765.2 of Spodoptera frugiperda. Lineage (NCBI taxonomy): Eukaryota > Metazoa > Arthropoda > Insecta > Lepidoptera > Noctuidae > Spodoptera > Spodoptera frugiperda. Next base: position 5,790,074 of record NC_064229.1, on the reverse strand, counting down.
GCTAACAACAGTTTCACGGCTGACATTCCAGGAATTGTTTGAAGTAACTCTTAAAGACAGTTTACATTGAGATTATCTTTATTGTTCCAGGGCATTCCTTAGAATTCTGTGCGTGTGCTGCCCGAGGAAGTTGCGTCGGAAATATCAACCGCAGCTACGATTCAAACAATCCCAAGTAAGTATCCAAGTTTACTTAGCGAAACTTAATAGAAAATATGTTTTTTTTTTCTTTAAAAGTCCTGAAACAAAAGGAACTTCTAATTCGGTTGCAAATTAAATTGCTTTTTCTTAGATTGTCATGAATTTGTTCTTTTACTTTCAGTTGCGCACGACTCGACGTTATTACTCATCGAGTGAACTGATGGGCATACAACAGCTCAGACAAAACTCCTGCGAGCAAACTTACATATAGCGAATCAGCTCCATTTTATACATCGCTTCGATTCTCCTCCATACTTCCAAGTGCCTTGATGAAAATATTCAATTCGTATCTTCCAAAAGTTTCTAGAATACTTTATGCGAATTAGGAGCCATTCAGAGCCGTGTGCGAAGGAGTGTAATCTCGGCCGGTGATATTATGTAGACGTTGCTAGACGGTTCGTTCGTCCAGCTCTAGAGATAGGACCGAGTAGAGGTACGTGCAGACTGTCTTGTTATCGCTCACATGTTGCACTCTGTCTCGGTGTGCCCTGGTGTGCCCTCGTGTGCCCTCGTGTGCCCCCGCCCTTGTTACTGTCCACGCTCTTCCAACAATTTGTCTGCACTCGTGTCATTGTTAACTGAGATTATATAACAACCCGACTCTCTGACTATTTTTCAACGCTTCCCATCCCTTTTATCATTGTACTAACAACAACGACGCTTCACTTTTGCATGGTTCTCTAACATTATGTAAAGGTGTTTCTTTTCCAAATAATCACTGGTTTGCATGTCTGGGTTTCGATGGATACCATACCGTGCCGTATTAATTATGGAACGTTCATTACGTTGTTTTTATAATTATAATAAATCACGCCCATCACACTGTCACGCCAATACACACACGCTATCTTTGTGAGTTCAGTTCAGTTCAAGACATACTTACACACTTGTATGTTCACACAATTCGACAAACACAGTTAAAGTACCGACTCATTTCTCTAAATGTGAATCTGTAAAATGATATTGTGTGTTATCTTTACGTAAATCTATTCATTCCTACGTGTTGCCAGTTGCATGATTCTGATCAAATACTCCGTTTCCGCTTCAAACGACTCCAATAAAAGTCTATGTTGCGAGAGTAATAAAATTCCTCGCATTTTATGGTTTCTAACAGACTTGATTATTGACAGTTTACTTGTAAATGGAAAGCGGGTGAATAATGTGGATTGTATTGCAGTACCCGGTGTCGACGATGATGTACTCGTCGGTGTCGCAGCACGAGATGTGTCGGTTGTGACATCAGGCGCGCGCGGGCACGTTCCGCGCGCCCCGGGCGCGGTGCTCCTGATGCAGGGATCGCCGCTCGTCGCGGTCCAACCGCCGCAGCGGCGACAGGCAGCCGTGCCCGGACCCTTACCGCATGAGGGCCATAGAGCACACCTCGTTCGACGAGCCCATCCAGTGCGTGGAGCGACACATGTGCGCCGACGTGGTGCCCTACTGCCAGGACTCGGAGTCCGTCAGTGAAGTGAGCCTCGACAGCGAGAGTAGGAACCCCTCGATCAAACGCAATGTTAGCAAAAAGAAAGTGACCTACCAAACCAAAGCGGAAGTGATCTCAAACTAGATAGTTATAGTGTTCAATGTATATATAAGTATATATGTGTAGTATGTTACGTGTCACGTGGCTGGTTGTTTGAGATTGTACGGATCTCTACATCATAATTAATACAACTTTATTTTAATAGTTATCAATGTATATAACATTAAATGAAAATTGTGACACATTTTACGTTTCTCACAATATGTCTAGTCTTTCAACTTGTCAATACGAATCTAATGTATAGTTTAGTGTGTAAATATGGATAGCATCTTAAATAGCCAGCCAATTATTTCTAGTCATGACTTTCCAGAGGAAAAAAAATCAATCAGGAGCTGTGATTTACTGATTAGCTGTGTAAATATTTTATGTACAATGTACATATGTAATGTTTTCATCTCAAATAATGCTTTAGATCCATTTAATTATGTGAAGTGGTACACACGCTTCCAAACATTGTAAATATTACTTAACCATTCCAATACTCGTAGAATACCAGAATATGTTCAATAATGTTAAACAAAATTTTGCTAACTTGATACACACATTATTTTAAGTGTTTTTATTTAACATAATCTATTTATTTAAGCTCTATGTGGGTGTTTCTTCAAAAAACATTAAACTTTTATTTAACAATACATTATTCTCTCGCGTTGTTAAGCATCGTGGTAGCTTATTACCATCCTTATTTTTATTGGATTGGTTGAGAGCCGTGTCACAGCTTGAAACCAAATTTTGACTTTCAATTGGCAGAATTGTTAACTTTTGGCTGAGGATAATGACGCCGTTAAGTATTTGTGATTTTTTTAAGAATCACCTATGTGGTTGTTCACGTTGACTCGCAGGCGCGGTCGCGGGCGCGGGATATCAACCGTATGACACAATATCCACTTATTATCATGTCATAATATGTTGGTCATATACAAAACACAGGTGCGGTGTAAGTAGTCGATTATCATAATATCATTGCTTGATATTTCGCGGCCGATTGTCAGCGCGTACAAACGCTAAGCGAAGGAGGTAGAAAGTACCATGATTATGGCATTACGTACCATAATTTTATTATTACATTATATTTTTAAATAGCATAACAACTAAAAACTAATAAGAATTTGAAAGAATTTTACATTTTAGTAAACAAAATGCATCACAGATGTACAACATTAACATTTTAAATGAACCTTGAATCAAAACTGTTCTTCCATTACATAAACAAACTAAGCTAGCAATTTTGTTTAACAACCTATTAGGTAAAGGTCTGAAATATAAATATTGTGTGTGTAAATATAAAAATAAATGTAATATTTTAGTAATCGATGTAATTATGTATTTTAAACCTTAAGCTAGTTGGTCTAAAGACTCCTTCCAAAATGCTGTTAAGTTTTAAAATATTACTTTGACGTTGTGCGTTGTCAGTTGTTGTGTCAAATACCTATTATTCCTTTTTATTGTAACTTTCGTGAGACATACTAAATGAATTATTATGTTATCGGCTTATACACGTAACTATTTGACGAGGAACTCGACTAGTTTGAAGCCATGCTAGAGGCTCATTTTCATGTGCAGCATTCCGCGACTAGTCGAGTTCCTCGTCAAACAGTTACGTGAGTAAACCGATAACATAATAATTAAAAATAATCCCGTTATATTTTGAGCTGTGTATTTAAAAAACAAATGAAAAACAATTCTCTCCGTAATTCGATTCCTTGCAAATAATAATCGATGATCGATTGAAGTTTTATTAAACACAAAGTTCGTAAAATTGTTTATTTCCCCTCGATGTAACTTAAGACCAGAATAAAATGCAAGGCTTTATCGTGTAAACTTATACTTTGGAAAACTTTTTACAGACAAAAATACAACATTTCCACGTAAAAATCTGAAATGGTGTACCAAAAAAAAATGTTTATTTCGACTGGTATCTCCAAAGTTTAGAAACTTCCTTATCGTTATGTAATTAATTATTTTTTTAACTTGTTATGAAATCTCCGTCGAGATTGGGCAGGGTGAAGCCCCTTAGAGTAACCCTGACCTCTCTAATTTAGGTGAGCATCAAAGACTGAACAGAACGCTCCCGTTAAATTATGTTGAAAAAAAAATGTGTGTCGTGTAATTTTTTCTAATATTGTTCATGGAAAAAGTGAGATAATTTTGGCAGACATTGGACAGGCAAATGATTATGTTAAATATTTAATATATACGTACATTCTTCCGTAAAAAAAATAATAATTTACGTGTTGATTAATCATAAAAGTGTTATAAAATTGATTTCGCACATCACAATTGAAAAAAATATCTCGAATCTACATCTAGTCAATTGAGTATTATTTTTTTATTCTAATTTTTATTGGTTCCATTGGTTTAATCCTTCGGTGTATTATAATAATATAATTCATGTACATAGTTATTAGAAAGTCATTTTGTAACCAGTCAATTTTAATTTCTTGATGATACATTTTGAAAAGTACATTGGTATTCGTCGAGGAAATAATAATGAACGTTTATACAAATACATAGAAAAAGTAAAATGAGGTAGAATTGTCTAGAGGGTTGTATAAATACCATAAATGTGTCCGATCTAGTCGTTTTTAAATTTTTATTGCCTTGAAGACTACTTAAATCAATTTAAAAAAACCAAAATGTCCTCCATACAACAAACATGATGCTTTAAACTGAATCATTAAAATTGATTTCAAAATAATTACTTATTGGAAGTCAGTTAATAAACATACCTCGATCAGATTTCAACCTTATGACTAGTCAAAGAAGACTTCTATTCCAATAAATCTCTCGATAGTTTCTAACCTAATTGTCATACCAGTGTGCCTGTCTTATACATACGGTCGACTGCACATCAATGCTAAAAATCTACCCTACTGCTCTTGAAATAAAGTCTAAAATGTAATCACTGATCTGCAGTCGATTGTATGCAGTAGTACCTAAATCTGTACATAACTACTCAGGTAATAAAACTTACTATAAATGTGTACTTCTCACTACAGCTAGGTTATAAATAAATAATATTTCAATATTGTGAATAAATTATATCTATATGTAAAACTAATTTGAAATGGGTTGTCGTATAAATTTATATAAAGTATTTTTTCTAAAAATGTTTGTTTTATTTTACATTTTGTATTCCGTGGTACATAATTAAACAATAATTTACAGGAATATTATTACAGAAAGTTGAGTAGAATCAACGAAACAACTCGACATAATACCAAGTATTTAACTTTAATTGAGAATTTCAAAATCAAAATACTCAAACAACAACAACCTATCAAGAAATAAATAAAACAAAAGCCACATAAAATTATACTCTTCTGCGAAATAATTAATTGAAAGACTGAATCTTCTATCTTTACTGATATAAGGTTCCTTATACCTTGTACCCGAACAAAATAATACTCTTGACAGCAAATCACCGTCAATCTCAGGCAGCTCTATAAACATAAAGCATATACATAGAGTAGATGTCACAACTATCCAGTATCCAGTTGTTACGGGACAAGTCGCAAATTACACCCATCTCTGTTTTCCAACTAGCATCATCTGCATCATCCCATACTACAAAAAGTTGCCAATTTTCCAAATTTTAACGTGCCATTTTCTGAGCTCATAACCTATGTACACCTTTTTACTTAAATCATTGGGCAGAGTTTGTTATGCCACAGTGCACAATTACATTATGGCATTTTTGTACTTGTTTCATGTCTACAAAACAATAAATAGGAACAATACAAAATTTTAAATAGACTAGCTAGCCCGGCTAACTTCGTACTGCCTCCAATATATATTTCTCCCCTTTACCTTTTAAGCCTTTCCTAGACCTGCACAAATAATTCAATATCAAAAACTGCCAAATCGGCGCAGCAGTTCTCGAGTTTTAGCGAGACTAATGAACAGCAGTTGATTTTCATATACATATATAAAGATATAGATATATATGAGTTTACATGAAGTAGGTCCTATAGCCTGAGGGTTCAGACCGAAACGAGCCCAAACAATAATGTTATTTGTCAACAGTAACACTTGAGAAAGGTCTGTAGAAAGTATTCTTATTGTATCCCCTCATAAGTATCACAATACAATTGGAATCCAATAGAAGAATGGCTTTCGTATAACAACTTTTTGTTTACAAACCTTTCTGAAAATTTGTATAGAGATTTGTAATGAGTGGCTCAGAATTGATGTGAAGAGCTGAAGATCGAGCTCATTAACTTAGGTACCACTACCTAAAGTGTTGTAATTACAGTTGCAGATACGGATAGAAATGGGTTGATATTGATTATAAGTAGGTAACAGTTCACGATAAACTTAATCCTCAGCGATAATGTTAAATATGAACTCCAAAACATCGAATTGAGCAGTTTAATTTAAAAGGAAATTGCAGCACCAAGCCCGATACTAGTCACAAAAATATAATCAGTAACCTATGTATAATCAGTATCAACTACTGATAACTAAAACTAACATGAATTAAATAAATAACTTTTACTAGCTATACTAAAACAAACAAATACTAAGGAATTATTATATTATAATTAGGATACAACCATTTTTTTTTTTTTAAACAATAAAATCTTACATACATGCAACTGCAACTGCCGTACAACGGGTAGCGGGTTTGATCCCGCAACGAGAAACTCTTTGTGTGATCGACAAATTGTTGCTTCGGGTATGGGTGTCAAGTGTATGTGAAATTTTATGTTTGTAAACGCGACGCAAAAACCCACGACATAGGAGAAAATACCAGTGTGGAGCAACGTCTATAAAAATATTAAGCTGATGAGTTTGTTTGTTTGAACGCACTAATCTCCGAAACTACTGGTCCGATTTAAATAATTCTTTATGTTTTAGATAGCACATTTATTGAAGAAAGTTATGTGCTATAAAACATCACTTAACTATGCCAGGCTAGGCTTTTATTGATGAAAGCCGAGCACCGCCGGTGAAACCGCGCCGCAGCCACTAGTTAATTATACACGTCCCAAATTACATGAGAATTATCTGTATCAACCACTATCACAGAATACAAACAAAACAACCCAAAACATACCGAGCTGAGCAGTTTACATCGCAGACCAAAGACAAATATAGAAGAAAAACATTGACCCTCAACTTTACGGACAACAGTTTATTTGGGGCTTTACGAAGAATAAAGGGTAGCATCGTATATTTTTTGTGAGAGAGGGGATTGTGGGGTAAAGGAGATGTTGGATCACCTGGTGGTAAGTGGTCAGCGATTTATATATCGACCGTAGTATTACCACGGCCTCACAAAAAATCTACGTGAAACAACGCTTGCGGTTTGTATCGTTGTGTGAGTGAGGTTACCGTAGACCCGATTACACCCTCCCCAATCTTCCCAATCCCCGATTTCCTAACAACCCTTAAATTCTGGGCTCCCAAAAGTCTGGCAACACAATTGTAACGCCTCTGGTGTTTCGGGTGTCCATGAGCGGCGGCGATTGCTTACCATCAGGTGATCTGTTTGCTCGTTTACCGGAATATACCATAAATGAATGATAGACACCCGCAACACCAGAAGAGTAGCAAGTATCGTTTTAATTATTCAAAACATTGAAATAACTAAGTAACTAAAAGTAGTTAGTCCGAACTTTCAGTAAGACTGTCTACTTAATATCTACATACCATACTAAAATAAAAGTTTGTTTAAATGCTGATGCTTATAATTTGTTTTGTGGTGAGTAGTGCATTCGTCGAGAAAGTCTTTAGTTATCAAAACATCACACTATGTATAAGAGACGAGCAATGGATGAAAACCACGCGGGAATACCTATAAATCTAATATAAACGATTTATTCAAGCCAGTTAAATTGATCTTCTAATAATTAACGTCATTCTAATCAAAAAGCCTCTGCTCTAGACGGTGAATCTTCGTAGTGGCCATTTATTTATTACAATGCATAAATATCAAACAATTCAAATACTTTTTATTTTACAATAAATAATAGTTGCAATGTCATTGTGTCAATAAAATTATTAAAAAAAGATTCATTTAATAAAATGTTTTTAAAGAGCAATTGTAACCTAAAAATAGTTACCATTCGTTTCGAGCAGTATGAATTTAATCAATTTTAAATATGAACCTATGTTCATATCGTACATGTTTAGTGATTGGCATTTGGATAGCCAAATGCCAATCACTAAATGTTCGCAGCTGTTAGACCAACAATCCTTATTGATATGTAATATAAAATCAATTTAGAAATCACAGTTGATTTGAAAGAATATTCACGCTTTGTTCTAGCCTTCCTAATAGGACCTTGGAACGGTATTGGTAGCGAGCCAATCTGATATAATGCGATCATTGCAATGGCTCCAGCGGTGCATATGAACAGTACGCACTCGCAGACGAGCGACACTTTTGTTGACGGCTACTATACAACGTGTAACAAACGATCGCGATGGCTACATATCAAGTACACGGCTTCTAGATAACATAACAAACGATACGGTAAGGGTTTTTTCCAACTCATTTTTTCATGGTAAACCCGCAAGGTTCCATAAATTCATTTCAGTTTATCTTGTTCGCCGTCTTGGACGATGTGATTCAACATAATTAGGTCATTCACCCGTAGTCTACTCTTTACTAATGGTAAATCAATTTTATTGACAGAATAAACTGTAAGGAATTCGTAATATTGTTACAGACAGTAATCTCCTGTAACATTGTTGACACGTTTGTACCATTTAAAGTGGCCAAGGGAAGCCATTGGAAAAACAATAGCAACAAAATGAAAACCAAATCATATGAATAAAGGTCGCAACAGTTTGCAATACACTGCACACGCGGATAAAGCTGCGACTTATATTGTTGAACACTGTGATAACTTGTATTTTGTATTGGATTTAGCGACTGTTCTCTGTTACGTTTTATTTCATTTCAATGCATAGTTTTATGATATGAATAATAATATTAAAAGTGAAGTCTTTTAATTCATGTATGACGATCTATAGTAGAATGATACAGTGATAAAGGGTATTCGACTTCCAACAATTAAAAAGTCATCTTAATTTCATTTTGTAGATTCCTTGATTAGCGCCTAAAGTTTCTTATGCCAAGTGAATTATTGATACGAAATCTTTAAAAAAAAAGTATATATACAATACAGTATATAGGTTTACCAATGTGATGTGATCTCGCACACACGTAACCCTTGATACACCGGCTGTGAAGACACGGGGCAATAAACTCCAATACAATACAATTAGGGTAAACTACCCAATTACAGCACTTTAAGAGTTAGTCCTAATTTAAGTCAATTTATTATTGTGACAAAAATTTCACCCGTTAAGGTAAATTTTATAGTTATAATATTTAATAAGGAAGACAATAATAAAAGAAAAACATGATTGACCTCTATCCAAGATTATTTAGACAAGTAAGATATAAAATGGGTCTGTCACCATTTACTGGCAATCTCCACCAATTACTAGCATAGAGCAACCCAATTATCAGCACCTCGCATCACTGTTAGGAATTGCACTAAAAAAATTTAGTTACATTATTAAAACCTGTTTTAATTTATCGCGATGACATACGTTAGTAACGTAGGTAACAAAATAATTACTTATAAACTAATAATACTTTTATCTGTATAAGTCGAGCAAATAAAGCGTCTCGGCCGTATCCATGATTTCTCTCGAAGTCATTCAGGCCAATTACGACCGCCTATAACTTCCTTGTGGATAAAACAAGAAGCCTGAATTTTCAAATACTAAGCAGGCATTATACAAACATGGTCAAAATTCTTAACATTACTTAGTAAGAATTTGTTTCGAAATCACTGACTGACAGATCATCAAAAGTATAAAGCACTTTTAACAGCCATAGAAGCTTAAAATTTTTGCGATAAACCCGCTAGGTAGTCTGCTAAATCCGGGGAAATATCCTTTCAGTAAATTCATCTTGTTCGGTCTTAGATACATCAATATCAATAACTTTGTGAATCCTATTTTATGGGGTTACAAAGTTATCTTTTGATACAGTTACTAATTAACATAATAACTTTGAACCCCATTAAATGTCATGAGATGTACAAAGTTATTGATGCAGTGTACATCTTTACTGTTTAATGAAAAATGTGAATCGTACAACAAGATACATCAAACAACTTCTGCTAAAGAATACAAGTCGCGACCTCATCATTTATTATGTACCGTAAAGACATGTAGATCTGTAAGTAATACCAAGTCGGTTATTTTATTTAGTCTCGTACTGAGACCATCTGTCTAAGTTATAATGGCCAATTGAAGCCAATTGGACATTAATTTTACGTTTTAAATAAAAACATTGACTTGGCCATCGCATGAAAACACAAGTATCCTACTTTTGTTGACATTTCTCGTATAAATTGTTTAGTCTATTTCATGACAGTTTGCAATACACTGCACACGCGGATAAAGCTGCGACTTATATTGTTGAACACTAATGATAACCTGTAATTTTGTATTGGATTTAAGCGACTGTTCTCTGTTACGTTTTAGCTTGCATTCTACAAAATGCTATAGTTTTATGATAACAAAAAATGAATAATAATATTAAAAGTGAAGTCTTTTAATTCATGTATGACGATATATAGTAGAATGATACAGTGATAAAGGGTATTCGACTTCCAACAATTAAAAAGTATCTTAATTTCATTTTGTAGATTCCTTGATTAGCGCCTAAAGTTTCTTATGCCAAGTGAATTATTGATACGAAATCTTTAAAAAAAAAGTATATATACAATACAGTATATAGGTTTACCAATGTGATGTGATCTCGCACACACGTAACCCTTGATACACCGGCTGTGAAGACACGGGGCAATAAACTCCAATACAATACAATTAATACATTATTCCTCTCTTCTTATTGGCTATGCTCGATGAGCTTTTGCTATATGCCTGTAATATTTTCTTTATAAATCAGAATCGATATAAGCCATTTCATTTATACAAATATTTTTAATGATAAAATGTTCACCTATAAATTCCAGACCATGAAAATCTTGCATAATAAAAATTAAATAACTACATAGAGTGAGTTGTCCTCTGTCTTTTGAATTGCCTGAGATTTATCTATACAGCAAACTATGTATATGGAAAAATGCACCATTGAAACTGACCCAATACTTCAACCCAAAATACCAACGCAATATAAAAGTAAATTAATTTCATCTACGAACGTAATAGTGAGTAATGGCGAAAATTCTGCAATAATTTCTACTCATTAAAAGATTCGCACGTTCGACATAATTCATATTATCGATAATAAACGCGAGGCCAGAGAATAATGTGCGAGCAATACCGCAGCATTCTGATTGCCGCAATACTATTATTGTTGTAGCAATTCCGAACATTACTACACAGTAATTAGTTCATAACATTTGTAATATTGTATAATATAGGCATTGTATAATTTTTTAAGGGAGGAAATACATGAGCAACGTGTGATAGAGTGTCAGACTCCTACTGACTAAATACGCCTCGTTCCTACTCCTGCTTTTCGCGCATGAGCCTCGGTAGGCAGTCCGCAGCTCCGGGTTGGCATTAGCCCTACTGGGCCCCATCTGTGGTGGTCTCATAGCTCTTTGAGGCGTGTGTGGAACGCCACGCGCCATAGTACGGGTCTGGTTCTAGTCGGATGGCGAGCAGGCCTTGCTCGCTATCCGCAGACACAACTGTGGAGATAAATGTATGTAATAAACAAGACGATAATGACACTAAGTAATCACTACAGATATTGAATGGATGTTGAACCACCACATGCAAGTCACTTGCGTCTTCTTGAAGAAGCTTTAACACATTTCTACCGAAAAAATCTGTAGAAATGTGTAACAGAGTCCTTGCTGACCAGTCTCTCTGGTCAATGTAGTATTCTTCCAATGAGATTGTATATTTTACCATACAATACCAGTTCATAAATAGTTTATCTTGTCGATAATAAAATATACGATAAAAACATTTGTGTCGGAATATTTCTGGCAGCCACCGGCAATATTAAAAGTAATAAAATCGTGTGAAATGTGAATAGTAAAAATATGTTATAAAGTGTCAAAATTGAATAAAATCTCTCCGACAATGCGCAACAGTCAAAATATTATGGTTAAAAAATGTTCACAACGTCTGTCGGGACATTAATCCAATATAAATTTTAATGTTGATGATGATCATTTTAATGTGTAAAATTAAATAATGTACTAAAATAATACACGAGTACCACTTTTGTCTAAAATTGCCTTTATTATGTACATACGTATTAAATGAACTAGGTTAAAAGTAAGAAACATCCTACCTCTGCGAACAAAAATAGTTCTAATAGCTACATAACATTAAAGTATAAATTATAACGATGAACCTGTAACAACACTAACAGTTCACAATACACGATAATCCATAGACTGCCGACAGTATTTCCAGTACAGCGTGGGGCATTTTAATTGGCACCACAAATTGCCCTGAGTGCTTCCACAACCCTGGCATATGAATGGCGGCCATCTTTATGTGGGATTTCCACGAGAATTTAGGTACATCGTCCATTTGAATTGATAGCTGCAATGAATTTAAAGAAAGTATACGTATTTTTGGAAACTGCTTTTTAAATACTAAATGTTTTAGAAGAATTTGTAGGATTCTTTAATTTTGCGGTGTTCTTGCTTTATTAACTAAAAATCACTGTTTTACTCACGTATATTAATGGAGAAAGCTCTACTAGTTTCGAGTCACAGAGGGACTGTTCAAAAATGTCTTCTTGGTTTTTTACATTACAGGAATTTATTATCCGTCTTACATCGTAAGTACCGTGCTTAAAGAGCCATTAAACCACCACAGATGGGGCCCAGTAGATCCGGAGCTGCGGACTATCTAGCGGGTTTATCGGGGCTACGGCTAGAAAAGCAGGAATAGGAACAGGTTGGTTTTTAGTCAGTAAGAGTCTGACACTCCCCTTGCCTCACCTAAATTCTTAATAAAGGCATCGTAAGTAAACATTTGACATTAAAAACGATCGAATGAACTAGATTTTACTCGCAAGTAGTGCTATCTTGTAAATGCAAATTTCTTAAAACACCCAATATTAAATAATTACTTAAAATCAAGTATGACAAATATCAGAGTAAAATATCATAAAAGCAATTGCAACATTAAATAATCAAAACGCAATCCATTAGAAGTGATATAGCAGACATTTTTGGAATAAAAAATGTAACATTATAAACATCAGACATAAATATTTTGTAAGTTACTTTAAACTAATGTCAAATTGTAATTCTCTCGACTGAGAAAATTGCAATCTAACGCGTCATAAACATTTCAAAGTGTCAGCTGCATTAAGTTTTACAAATGCGTCCCAAAATAAATTTGTTTTAGATAAATTAGTTCTCTACTTTAATTAATTTTATCATTTGCATGAGTGCGCTAACTGAAAACTAAGTAAAAAGGTTATCATAACCATTAAAGTTTTTAATATTATTACGGCGATAAGGATATTTTTAATTAATATTAAATATGACTCCTAAAACCGCTATTAAATAACTAGTAGTGGTTGGGTGCGTAGAACTGATTTTCGAACTCAGTGACGTACCAGCAGTGGACAAGAACAGGCTGATAATGATAATGACTGCTAAAAACTAAAATGTGTGATTGTTTCTCATAATTTTCTTCATAAGTATGGTATGACTATCACAGGCTAACTACAGCAGGTAACTACTGAATGTAAATAGCTCTTAAACCGTCTCTTTATAAAAATGTTATGAATAATAAGATGATAAATGAGTCTTTTTACTTAAAAACCGCCACCGGATCATGAAATTAAATATTTTTGTATCACACCGAGTCTAAAACATTAACCTTCTACTTTTTCCTAACAAAAAATAGGCCTTTTTTGTTGGATAAAACCCCGAAAAATGTCTGAACACATAAGTTAAACTATATAAAAGGTACTATAAAACAATAAATATCAATAGATAAGCGACGATCTCTAAATTAAAATAACTCGGAGTGGCCATAAAAAAGTTTTTTGGAAGAAATCCTAAGTTTTATTATTAAAGTGTAGCCTTATCTTTACGCTCTATTGGTTCAGGAGCCTTTACCCTAAAATGGATATTCATAAAACCTCCTTTTGTGGACAGTGTAATCCTTTTTGTCCGTTTTGTGTACCGTACACGCACGAGCCGACATTAGTTTTCTTTACTACATACAACCTCTTTCTGTCTATGTCTCTTTATTCTTTTTTTTGTGCTTCGAATTTGGAACTAAGTATGTAGGAGGTAAGTTTTTTATTAAAGGCGATATTTGAAGGGAAATAAAAATTAATTTTTCTTTGAATATAGGGAAAGCTTCCAAAATCAGTGATTTGTTTATTAGGTCTGATTTAAATAATCGATGAGGATATGGCTCGTATCATTGCTTAATTAAGTGCAGAGAGAATACAAATTGATATCTGTATTAAAAAAGTCCTTATCGAGAAAACACTATTCACTCTTCAGATCAGCAAAAGATTAGACAGTACCTACATAATGAAATAAAAATAAGCTCATCTTAAAACAACAAAATGTTTATTAACGAACCTTAATCAGAAAATTAATTATGCATTGACTTAGCACCTGTTTGAATGCAAGTGAGAGAACAACGAGCCAAACATAACACAGGAAAATTAACATAAATCGGATTATTCGAGAAAAACTCTGTCGTATTAACAAAGACGAGAAAGTAATCAAGAAAATTTAAATTAAATTAGTGGCTGAAAGTCATTAAAACACCAAGACACCGGTTAACTGAGAGGTCGACGAGAGCCGAAGTTTTACGAAGTCACTTCGGCTACTCGGTCATAAACGAAGCTAAACAAAAATAAAAGCACTCCAAAGAATAAAGTTTGAAAGAAGTGGAACCTTTTATCGAAAAATGTGAAAAAATTGCTTACAAGTATTCTGTCTCAATCGCGACGGAAAAGATAAAAGTATTTTCAATAACTCGATGGTTGACCTGGTCTGAAGATTAATTCGGAGTCGGGTTTGGAATAATAATATTAGTACCTACCACCATAAGAAAACATAAAAACCCAAAGCAGCACACCTCTATAACAGAAGAAATACATAATTTGTCAATAAAAAATCAATATTCAAAACATCAATTGAACATAACCATAATCCATATATCATGTCAACAATTCAAAAAGGATCACTAAGCAGCACAAACCTAATCGCATTAGAACAAATTAATTAGAAATGTAACTTTTAAGAAAATTACGTTAAAATGTTATTGCAGGCGATTTTCTCGAACAGTTGAGAACAAAACAGCGCTGAATCTGAGCTGCCTCGGATTTCTTCGTTCAACTGTTTTAAGTTTCTTTCCATCCAAACTTGCCTGCGCCTGACGGAGCGCTCGCCCAGATATTCCAACAAGTAATACTTTTAAACGCTAAGACGTTAACCCTCTAATTGTGGAAACTTCTACACCATCCACTTCCTGACTCTTCAAATGTTTTAAAGAACATTCCAAGTTACTCAGTGGCCTAACAACTCACTTTAAATGTAATAAACATATTTTATGAATCATCCAATCCATCGCAACACAAAGTTATACATTGTTACTCTCTTTACATGGAAATTTTCTGTAATAGCATGAAATTATTGGACTGAAATATAATTGAACAATTTGCATATTTATAAACGATATTATTCGTTGGTTTTACATAAAACTGTCTCAAGATTTATACATAGATATTCAAGTTTGAAGATGAGATACTGAAGATATTAATCCACGCAATAATGCTCCGTATTTCGTGGGTATAAAGTTTGGTGTAGCGTGAAATTTATTGTTGGGATGAGCTCGCGATTGCTGGGGACAGGCACTCCCATCTTCGTCGCAAGTTGAAGTGTGCCGGCACGTAGGTCTGTTTGCTCTCAGTGCATAAATCCCAGCTAAGCTGGGATCCGAACAGTGCTTACAACTCTGCATAGTTGAAAATCAAGCGAATCCTTGTAAGACTTACGAAGTACGGACCGCAGAGAATACATTATTGTGGAACTAATAAAATCTTATTGTGTGTCACTTTGCAGTTTATTCTGTCTTGGCGATATAAAGCAAGGCTTTGTGTACTGCGTTCAGTACCTACATTTTATCACAAAAGTTCCTCTTACACACATAAGTGTTCAATAAATTACACAAATGAAAAGTACTAAAGCCGAACTCATTTCCTAAATTATGTTCTACACAATATAAAGGACAATCCCATTCAGTTCCACAACTTTCCTTTAAAAACTAACGACATCCAACCAAGAGAATAAACCAGTTCTATTGTTCACAGTGAGACTGTTAAAGAGATATATAAAACTTTATCTTAGGTGCATCGGGGAGCCAGCAGTAATGAAAGAGGCCCTCGGGATGGATGCTAGACGGTGGACCGAGCCATCAGACAATCGAACATGAAATCCCTTTTCCCAAAACGTGCTCAACCCCGTCATTATTTACTTTTATCAGAATTTATGAGCAGACTGCACGTCAAAGTATACCTTTCCAGTATAAATTGGACTTCCAATACATTTACTTTTACAGGGATATCAGGTCAGGTTAGTTTGGAAGGTATTTTAAAGTGATATCGTCAATTTGCATATCACCTTTGCATTCTCGTAGAATTTTAGTGCTCACTTTGTAATATACCTAGTTGGTTTTTAAAAGGTGAACGTACCCATAAAGTAAAGTTATTATACGTCTAATAAGTATGTGAAGTTTGTTAGCCCGTTATGGTCAATTAGTTTAATTTGTGACCACTTTAACAATATTACAAATAACTTAATTTTTATTACCTTTTACTGAGTCAGAATCAAAGTCCGCTGAGTAACATTGATCAAGTATAGGTACTGTTGGTATCATTAGAACTTGAAACCTAATTCCGCACTGTTGCAAACGCCATGATGTCGGAAAAACATTGCCGAAATATCGGAAACTCATAGAAATTAATATACATGGTAAATATCCCGTTTCAAGTTTTAATGATATTGTTTGTGAACATATCAGTTTAAAAACTTATATTTACTGTTTGAGTTTTAATAAACTCATAGAAATTAATATACATGGTAAATATCCCGTTTCAAGTTTTAATGATATTGTTTGTGACCATGTCAATTTAAAAACTTATATTTATTGTTTGTTATTTTTTAGTCTCAGTGCTCAGTGTTTTTAAAAGTACCTCGAGCTAAGTCAAGTCATAGTATTCTCAAGAAGATTTCACTTAACGAATAAAACTTTCAGAAACGAATTCTCAAGCAACTGTACCATCGATTGTAAACAAATACAAATGTAGCGATTGCACATTATCAGCGTTTTAAAACCTCCCACCCATGGGAGTCGGTTCTCTAAAAGGGAGCTAAAGGGAAATGGAACCGTAATCCATCACACGGACCCAGTTGGTGCATGTCACACGTCTGTCTTAAATTTTTGGTTCAAGGACGGCCCAATATTACCGCTTGTATATTTTATTTTGTCGTTTTCCCGCTTGTATCGCTTACGTTGCTATTTTTGTGTTACTGTGACGATAGTGTGTTTGTTTACCGACAAAATAAAGATGAAGTTTCTTGTTTTTGTAAGTGTCAAAAGGTTGTCGACTATTATTTTAAAACTCGTGTGGAGGATGTTTTTATTTTGCTTTCTATTTACATGCAATAAAATTAAACCTATAAGTAATGGCTTACTACTGTCCTTATAGTTCTTTACATCCCATCCTTACATTCCTAATCATTACTGATTTTTTGGCTATAAGAAAAGAACTTCGTTTGCGTTTCCCACAAACTTATTAACTACTACCTATACTATTAACTGGTATTAAAACCATAAACTAACAAAATCTCGAAGCACCTACAATGTATGTGTAAACAATTCTTGCGTATAGCCTTGCCCGATAAACCTCATTCTGTTGGCCGCACGATTAGTAATTTTACTGGACAGCCGTGTTATCAAACTAATTAATCCAGTGCTAGTTAATAACACTGCGACATTATATCTAAACCAAACATAATTGGCAACCAGCTTCTAGTTACTCCAGCTAGTATTTTCGCACTCCAGTTAGTATTTTCATTATAATGAAATAGGCTCTTTTATGCGTCAATCCTGTGGTTTATTAGGGGAACATCTTTATAGCTATCTACCTTTTTTTGAGGGGGGAAAATCATCCAATGACTTCTCCCGCCCTGGGCGAGGCGAGACGGAATGTCACACTCTTACTGACTAAAAACCACCCCGTTCCTACTCCTGCTTTTTGAGCCGGAGCCCCGGTAAACCCGCTAGGTAGTCCGCAGCTCCGGATTGCTATCTACCTAAACAGCCATTAAACAGCTAAATATCTGAATAAGAAACCTAATAAGACTGTTTGAGGAATCAAACTGTATGTAGATATTGAGTTAGTTTGAAACTTTTTTCGATAATACTAAAGCCATTGTCAATAAGTATAATAAACCTATGCAAATACTAGGTTGCCGCCCACGGCTTTGCTCGCGTCATTCTTCTTTCTCTAGCTACCAATCTCTAGACATAATAATCGTGATAACACTCTGTAACGTAATATGAAAGAAATACAAACAAATAAATGACTGCCTCGTTGGTCAAGTAGTCGCAAGAGCGACTGCCGGAAAAGATGTTTCGGGTTCGATTCCCGGATCGGGTAAAGTATTACTGGACTTTTATCGGTTTTTCGAAAATTCCTCAGTAGTAGCATTAAGCCTGGAATTGTGTCCAATAAATGTCAATCGGCTCGTCGTCTATTACATGAAACTTTTAACAAAAATGATGAAAAGTGGGTTTACTTTATATAGCGGCATTACGTGCTGTAATGTGCAGAGGTGCCTACCCCGTCGGGGATATAGGCGTGACGTTGCAAAAAATAAACACACATTTGCACATACATAGTATTGGTAGGATTAACCAATGGTAGTATGAGCCTGTAGCGGCATAGCGTATAAGTACCTACTTAAGGCGTGTCAAGTTGCAACGTAAACAAAGTTACTGTTTATATTTCGGATGTAATAAATTATAGGTATTGTTTATTCATTTCTTTGTTCATTATGTGAACACGCGCACTGTGTATCCGTCTTAGTAAGGAACAATATACTTTCAGTCGTCATCGGTCTTTCATTTGGTCTACACCTTAGATCACACACTACCACCCTCTAAATTGGTGTACCCGACGTGATTATTTTTCTGTAGTTGTGATAGTGTAAACAGTGCACAAAATGGCTAAAAGTACAGTAGAGTCATCAGTGGATCTCGCAGCAATTACACTTACATCGAAGATCCCCGAATTTTGGGTCGACTCGCCCCGCGTTTGGTTTTATCGAATAGAGGCCATGCTGGCACCGCAAAAGTTATCAGACGACTCGCGTTTCGACATTGTCGTATCGAAATTAACCAAGGAAGCCATCCAGCAAGTCACAGACCTTCTAATGGATCCACCCGAAGGTAAAAAGTTTGAATCGCTAAAGACACGACTTCTCACTATTTACGAGGAATCTAAAAACAGACAACTACAAAAATTGATAAGCGAGATGGACCTGGGAGACCAAAAACCTTCGCAACTTTTGCGTCGCATGCGAGAGTTGGCGACAGAAAAGATTCCCGACGACACCTTAAGAATGCTGTGGCAAGGTCATCCACCTTCTCCGTTACGTGCAGTCTTGGCGGCCACGGAATCTAAAGATCTCGATAGCTTGGCCGTCCTTGCAGACAATGTATTTGAGAGCACGCGCGCAACACACGTAAGCGAAGTGAGCCAACAGCAGCCAAGCACGTCTAAGGAAACAGATCTCATCATGGCTGAAATAGCCAAACTTACTCTGAAGGTGGAGCAACTAGAAAGATCAAACGCAAGATCGAGACCGCAGCAACGGAATTGGATTCGTTCGAGATCAGCATCCAGAACCGGTAGCCGAGCACGATCTGCGTCGCGAAGAACTCCTGAGAGCCCTGACTGGTTGTGTTATTATCATTATCGATTCAGAACAAAGGCAAAGAAATGCAATGACCCTTGTTCCTGGAAATCGTCCCCGGAAAACTAGCTCAGGTACCAACTGCGGCGGAGGTTTGTACCAACGTACCTAGTCACCGCCTCCGAGTCACTGATCGCAACAGTGGCTTATGTTTTTTAGTGGACACCGGTGCTGACATTTCAGTGCTACCTAGTAAGTTAGTGTTAAAAAACATTAAAAATAGTGAGTGTCAAGACTATTACCTATTTGCCGCCAACGGAACTAAAATAAAGACTTATGGTGTCAAAAGTTTAGTGTTAGATTTAGGTTTACGTCGCGCATTACGGTGGACATTTGTGATAGCCGAAGTGAATGCGCCTATATTAGGTGCCGATTTTTTAGCGAACTTTAAGCTTTTAGTGGATATAAGTGCCCGTAGATTAATTGACGAAGTCACAAACTTAAAAGTTTTAGCTTCCGTTGTAAGCAGTAATGAGTCGTCGATCAAAACCGTTGATATAAGTCACCCTTATTATGATCTGCTCGCTGAATTCCCTGATATAACTAAACCTGTTTCGTTTAAAGAGCCACCGAAACATTCTGTATTACATTACATCGAAACCAGCGGCCCGCCGGTATACGCACGATGCAGACCGCTGCCGCCTCATCGCTACGCTAAGGTAAGAGAGGAATTTAGATTAATGCAGGAATTAGGAATTTGCAGACCGTCGAAAAGTGCGTGGGCTAGTCCTTTACATATTGTTAGTAAGAAAAATGGTCAGTTACGTCCTTGTGGTGACTATAGAGCGCTTAACGCAATTACAAAGGCCGATCGCTATCCTATCCCGCGAATACATGATTTTACATACTCGCTAGCTAACGCAAAAATATTTTCACGTGTTGATATTTGTCGTGCATATCATTTTATATCGGTTAATCCTGCCGATGTGGAAAAGACGGCAATTATCACACCTTTCGGTTTATTTGAGTTTCCCCGCATGACATTCGGACTTAAGAACGCAGCGCAAACCTTCCAGCGGTTTATGAACCACACAGTCCTATCTGGTTTAGATTACGTTTACTGCTACATCGATGACGTCGCAATATTTAGTAAAAATAAAATTGAACATGAACAGCATTTACGAGAAGTTTTTAGTCGTTTAAGTAAATTTGGCTTAACAATTAATCTCGAAAAATGTGAATTTGGTAAATCAAAAATCGAGTTTTTAGGTTACGAAGTTTCCACGGAAGGCATTCGACCTCTACAAGAGAAAATGGACGCTATAAATAATTTTCCTAAACCAACAACTGTCGAACAGCTCAGACGATTTTTAGGAATGGTAAATTTCTATCGTTTACATTTACCTCATGCGGTAGAATATCAAAGTCATTTAAACCAGTATCTAGTAAAATCAAAGAAAAAAGATAAAACTAAAATAGAATGGACCGAAAGTGCAAACGAGGCATTCTTACGATGTAAAGCTGCGCTACAAAGCGCAGTGACGTTATCGTATCCACAACCTGATACTCCTTTAGCACTCATGACTGACGCGTCGAACACTTACGTAGGAGCCGTTCTTCAACAATTTATAAACAATAAATGGATACCTTTAGGCTATTTTTCAAAGAAAATGTCAACTCCGCAAACTAAATATAGTACTTTCGATAGAGAACTTCTAGCAATTTATTTAGCCATAAAATATTTTCAGAACATGGTAGAAGGACGACATTTGATTATTTATACGGACCATAAACCATTAACGTTTATGTTCAAAAAATCCAATTCTGATAATGAATTACCGCGTCGCGTTAGACAAATTCTCTATATAAGCGAATTTTCTACCGACATAAGACATATAGATGGCGACAAAAACGTCGTAGCCGACACATTATCACGGGTTGAAACAATAACATGCGCTACAGTATTAGATTACGCCGCGATTGCCCAAGCTCAAGTAGACGATACGAACTTAAAGTTATTGCGTAATCAATGTAAAGATAACAAATGTAATTTAATTTTCAAAGACATAGCGATACCGGGAAGTCACCTTCCGGTAACGTGTGAAACATCAACAAATAAGATTCGCCCGTATATACCGCTAAACTTTAGGAAACAAGCGTTCGAATCAGTACATAACTTGAGTCACCCAGGAATCCGTACTTCGCGAAAATTAATCAAGGAAAGATTTTTCTGGGAAGGAATGAATAGTGACATAGGCAAATGGACAAAAAGTTGCATTAAATGTCAGCGTGCAAAAGTATCCAGACATGTAAAAACTGAATTAGGACATTTTTCACTAGCAGAGCGATTTTCTCATATCCATGTCGATATAGTAGGCCCTTTACCTACCTCCATACAGGATTATAGATATTTAGTCACAATAATAGATCGCCAAACGGGTTGGCCCGAAGCTTATCCTACAAAGGATATCACAGCAGAGACTGTAGCCAAAGTAATATTCGAAGGATAGATTGCACGTTTTGGATGCCCTGTTAAGCTGACAAGCGACCAGGGTAGACAATTCGAAAGCAGTGTTTTTAAAGAACTTATGCGATATTTAGGCATCGATAAGAAAAGAACAACGCCTTACCATCCTCAGTCGAACGGGATGATCGAGCGTTGGCACCGTTCTTTAAAAGCAGCTCTAATGGCTAGGTTAAATTCAACGACTTGGGTAGACGAGCTACCAATAGTTTTGCTAGGCTTACGTGCCGCCAATCGCGATGATACAGGTGTTAGTGCTGCAGAGTTAACTTACGCAACACCTTTACGTTTACCTGGCGATTTCTATAACGATACAGACGCTAAAATTTTAGACAATACCCAATATGTACAGAAATTACAAAATATTATTAAAAACTTAAAACCGAAGCCGATGCGTCATAAGGACGCCCGTACATTATTTGTATACCCGGATTTAGACAAGTGCACGCATGTGTTTGTACGATCTGATAGAGTAAGGAGACCTCTAGAACCTCCTTACGATGGTCCCTTTAGAGTCCTAGGTAGAAAAGATAAGACTTATTTAATAGATTTCTCTGGCCGTACGGCATACATATCCATTGATCGACTCAAACCTGCTTACATGTGTAAAGAATCAACGAATAACATAGTTAGTAATAAAAATAAGTTAGATAATAAGAATATAGACATAAGTACAGGTCCGGCAACAGCGATTAGCGATAATCGTTCCGCGCCCGCTAATGAATCTGCGCCTTTGCTTACAACGCGCAGCGGCCGAGTCAGCAAAAAACCTGTACGTTTTAATTTTTAAGTAAACATATTATAGTAATAAGTTAATGTTATTTGTATTTCCTGTCTAATTTAGAGTTAAGATTTATTAGTGATTTAAGTGTATTTGTATAAACCTATCAAATTTTGAACCATTGTTAATTGTTAAACTAGAGTGTACTTGATAATAAATATACTTATTGTTAATTTGTTAGTTTTAGCTATAATATTGTTTTAAGTGATTGTTAAATCAATACCCCGCTTTGTTTTGTTAAAGTGTTTCTTTTAAAAAGGGGGGGAGTAGTGTAGCGGCATAGCGTATAAGTACCTACTTAAGGCGTGTCAAGTTGCAACGTAAACAAAGTTACTGTTTATATTTCGGATGTAATAAATTATAGGTATTGTTTATTCATTTCTTTGTTCATTATGTGAACACGCGCACTGTGTATCCGTCTTAGTAAGGAACAATATACTTTCAGTCGTCATCGGTCTTTCATTTGGTCTACACCTTAGATCACACACTACCACCCTCTAAAAGCCTATGTATCAAGTCTATGACCATGGGGCTTACTGGCCTCACCACAAACCATTTATAGTTCCAAACCAACCTCTTTGGTTTGATCTGAGATAACAGACGCGTACTGACATACTTTACAAACTGATATAGACAATTGGGATCATCCCTTGCGTAATAATTGCGTTTAATTGAATTGAACTGCCCCTTTAGTTCAGTCTTGTGGTACAAGTTCGAATATTTTGACCAAAGAAAGCGTTATCTATACGTAAGGGATTTATTTCGTAAAATTGTGGATTACTGTGTAGTTAAATCAATGATTAATTTAATATTTTTACTATGCTTAATTCTGTAAGTATTTATTTAAACTTTATTATTATAACTACTTATGTAGGTAAATATATTATATTAAACCATATTAACTAAATAATAATAACTATTACTAAAGTATTTACAACTTAAAACTACTTGAAAACAAATGAAAAGGAAATAAAAATTGACTTTAAGCGTCCACCTTTATTCTGTTTAAATTAATTGAGCAATAATATTTAGAAGTTATTAGAAGACCAGTTTAAAAGTTAAAAGTTATGACATCACATGAAATAAAAAAAATATATTAGTGTTAAACAATTTAATTTTCTAAACTTTCTCCTTCCCAAAATAGTTTCAAATTGAACTTGATTGTCGTTTATTGAGTCAACCCGCTTTAATAAAAGCCCATCGCTTTCTATTGGTAAACAAACCGGTACACTAACCTAACAATAAGCCCGTTATAGCAAACAGAGGTAACAAAGTAGACAAACAAACATATTTGCATATGTCACTACGTATTTATGTATAACCCATCAGTTACGGTAGTGTTGACTTGCACCATTTTACACCTTATAACACACATGATTGACAAGTCGAGTTACACAACACATTGATTCCTATTTAGTTTGCCTAGTTATATTATGTTTATACATTTTATAAACTATGTTATTTTTATGATTGTTTTTTCTTACACTTTATTGCATCGTACAAATGTCGTGGGGGCTCAGAGGTTACGAGGACGTCCGCTTCTCACGACAAGTACCAATGTGACTTTTTCCGAGTTCTTTCTAAGATTACTTAGAACACCATTGACAAACGGTGAAGGAAAACATCGTGAAGAAACCTAGGCTTATAATTTCTAATTTTTAATTTTTAATCGCCAACCCGCATTAAGCAAGCCTTGTGATTAATACTCAAACCTTCTCCGTGTGAGAGGAGACCTTTGGTCAGCAGTAGCCACTTATAGACTGTTGATACACATTCGCACTGCATCACCTAAAGGTTGGCTAACAAGAATGCCTATATGGCATTAACACCTACCCTTGTACAATAAAGTTGCAAAAAGTTAAATAAAAAATACATGTAACTGTCAAAACGAATTTTTCCGTAATCCGATATACCCCAATAATACTTTGACTAACGTATGAATCGAGTCGAATCGATGAAAGGACAGTTTATACATATTTTAATAGTCGCCAACTTCACTGTTCTCAGTTTGTCACGCCTGTACACGTACAGAGGGTTCTCATTTTTTTTTCATCTCGGTCAAGAGGAGGTTAGGTTTACACAGTTTGAAGTTGATCGCTTAGCACTGCATTATTCATATCTCCACTCGAAACTCCCTTTCAAAAGAAGATAACAGGCGATACAGCATTCATTATTTTGAGAAAAAACGTACAATACATAATGTTTAATAATTTATTTAATGTTTAAATAATAAAAGAAGATATTCACTCGGGATTTTTTAAAGTAATAAATTATTATATAAATAGTTATATACACAGTTACATTACATCTAGACTAATAAATAAGAGTGTCTGTTTGTAATATTAAAATAATCGCTTTATGCATATAGTACACAGATTTGTCTGTTTATCTGTTTGTGATAATCTGGAATGTAGCTGATGTACAGAGGAGTAATTTACAGATTCCTAATTTCTTTAAGCAGCCATTATTCTACGAGGACGAAGTCGCGTATTATAGATTATAATTTAGCATGTAAGTGTATCCTTTATTGAGAGTCCAAATAAATAAAATCACACTCACGAAAGTGCCAAGCAACAATACAGGGTGTCCCTGAAGTCGACGTCCAACAGGCACCAGATGATCGGCAAGGTTCCAAATGTTATCAGAAAAATATAAAAAAAATTCTAAGTCCTACAGTTTTTAAATTACAGTGACTTATGTGTTATCCACGAAAAAGTACACCCTGTGCCAGTCTTTTGACTCTTGTTGCTACAAATCTTTATTTTTTCGTCTGCAGTCTTCCTTACATTATCCTGAATAGTGCTCCAGTAATACGGAATCATAAATTCTTAGCCAATTGCTTTAGATTGGAAAACATTGTTAGTTTTAGAGGAACCAAATACTCTGAATAAAATTTTCACCTTACTTTAAGTGACTGTATTGATTAAATTATGTATGGCACTAGTAGTGGCAAATTTCACCAAAGTTGGCGCGTTTAATAAGGATTCTAAAATGGTATAGCACTTTGCACATTATTTCTTAAATTCGACACAAAAAAAGATTTTTCAACGAAACTCCGTTTCGATGAATTTATTTGAGCTTACTAAAAATTCTTCTAGTATACTCAAATCATACGTTATAACCTCGTATGCACTAGACAGTACTTTGCACGCTATTTGTTATCATCATGTTGAATCGGCGAGGATCTCTTGTCAAACAACATTGTCTGTTTACCCGTGATTTCGCTTGCAGCATTCGTCGGCAATATTATCGCTAGAAGAACTGGTGTTGTGCATCTCGAGCCATCGTACCCGGGCTTCGGCATTTTAGCTGAGCACTGGCTTTTTTGCGCCGTGTTGATTATTTCTTTTTTAAATTATTTTTTGCTTTACCTGCAATTCCTTGCAACGGTGCAAATAACTCTTTCTAGACAAACTAAAGAATATTTGATGCTTCATCACGCATTTGATCACAAGGCATGAACACATAACTTAATCGGACGATTCACCCATTTCTTTTTTTTGGTGATATGACGAGTAATTGTGCGTAAGGGCTCATGTACACCATACCACTACCGCGTCGATATGCTGTGTACATGAATCTGGCGCGTCCGCTCCTTTTGATTTTACTACACATTTGATAATGTGTTTGATGCACTATGAACATCATATTGCAATCATTCAATATTATTTAGTGAAACATGATACACAACATCAGTTCCTCTAGTAAGTCTAGTAATATTGCCGACGAAAGCTGCAAGCGAAATCATGAGTAGACAGACAATATTGTTTGACAAGAGATCCACGCTGATTATCAACATGATGATAACAAATCGCGTGCAAAGTGTTGTCTAGTGCATACGAGGTTATAACGTATGATTTGAGTACACTAGAAGAAATATTAGTAAGTTCAAATAAATTCATCGAAACCGAGTTTCGTTGAAAAATCTTTTTTTGTGTCGAATTTAAGAAATAATGTGCAAAGTGCTATACCATTTTAGAATCCTTATTAAATGCGCCAACTTTGGTGAAATTTGCCACTACTAGCGCAATACATAATTTATTCAGTACAGTCACTTAAAGTAAGGTGAAAAATTTATTCAGAGCATTTGGTTCCTCTAAAACTAACAATGTTTTCCAATCTAAAGCAGTTGGCTAAGAATTTATGATTCCATATTACTAGAGCACTATTCAGAATAATGTAAGGAAGAGTGCAGACGAAAAAATAAAGATTTGTAGCAACAAGAGTCAAAAGACTGGCACAGGGTGTACTTTTTCGTGGATAACACATAAGTCACTGTAATTTAAAAACTGTAGGACTTAGAATTTTTTTATATTTTTCTGATAACAGTTGGAACTTTGCTGATCATCTAGTGCCCGTTGGACGTCGATTTCAGGGACACCCTGTATAAACCCAAAACAAAATAGTACCACGCTTCTCCAAAGTCATTATTCTACGTGGACGAAATCGCGTATAGTAGATTATATTTAGCTTGTAAGTGTATCCTTTATTGAGAGACCAAATAAATAAAATCACACTTAGGAAAGTTTCGCTCAATTTCAATAAAATCACACCGAAGCAACATTTTAAACCCAAAACAAAAAAATAGTACCACTATCAATCAACTTACTGTAGGTAATAACGAATTAATCGATGTTGAGTTACTATAAGGGTGTGAATACATAAATAGTGCGTGCCATAGCCAGGTACCTTGACATGGCCGTGCCCTGTGCATTCAGCAGTGCATGCCTTCCCAGATAATGCCTGCACAAGGCTGTAACATGGTAATTAGTTACGCTCCACTACCGGTTTAAGGTCTTCCCTTATTGATTAAAGCTTACTATGTAACATGTAGGTTATATGCTCGTGTGATATGGTAAACTATGTGATCTTGTGAACCTTATAGATGAATTCGACACCAGCAATTTATACTACGCTAACTCGAAATTTGGAAAAAACTTTTTTTATGCCAAGTTGCTTAAAATGTGTGTTTACATAAGTCATAAAAAAATTGAGAAGAAATATGCAAAAATAAGAAAGTTACAAATCTTATAAAACGCTAAGTAAAGGTACTTTTTGAAATCAATCGATTTATATTACGCCAACTATTATTAGCGGAGTGTGCGCGGGGATCATTTTGGTCAAAGTCCGTGCAACACTGCACTAACTCATAGTTAGCGTAGTTTAGTGCGTTCGTGTGTATACTGGTTCGTTTGTAAAATGAACGACTTAGCGACTTTTACATAGTAAATACTTATGTGTTAACGTATTAATTAGTTTATTAATGGTACGTTGACTATTCTTTTTGTAAGTAAGTACATGTTCTTTATAAAATATTGAAATATGCATCAGATGATTGATCATGCACTACGACGTCCCGTACTACACTACGCTAACATAAGTTAGACGTGTATAAGATGTAATTTTTTTTTGATGAATTACGTTTATATACGGCTAACTTGCGCTAAATCAAAAAATATAAATAATTAAGGAAATATAAATATGAGATATTATAATGAATAAATTAAATATTAAGCATACCAAATTTCAAAAAAGTATCTTAATTAATGTAAAAGTTATCACGTTTTTCCCTTTAAACGCCTCTACTGTAAAGTACGCTTTTTGAGTTAGCGCAGTATAAATTGCTGGTGTCGAATTGTGCGTTAACTAAATGAAAATCTGTGGGATAATTATATTTTTGTCTTTAGGGGCACGTCTAAGTTATCGTTATGATAATCAGTCCGACAATTCCTAAGTTATAATTATTTCATTCATCTATACTAATATTATAAAGCTGAAGAGTTTGTTTGTTTGTTTGAACGCGCTAATCTCAGGAACTACGGGTCTGATTTGAATAATTCTTTTTGTGTTGGATAGCGCATTTATCGAGGAAGGTTATAGGCTATAAATCATCACGCTACGATCAATAGGAACCGAGCAGAGCGGGTGAAACCGCGCGGAAGTAGCTAGTATTAAATAAATATACACAATGTATGAACGGAACTCTTCCGAAAAACCGTACAATATTATTTGTTTTTGTTATAATTATAATCGTTTTTAATGTTCGTATTATTCATGCAACATCAGCCGTGCGCAGCATCAACAAATAAGTTTTTGAAAATATGTTTCGTTTTTTACCATCACATGTTTGCGACGTTTGTAAGCGTTCCGTTTACACCCCGAATAATAATAAACAAAACCGAGAAAAATAAACATTACAAATGTACCGTATAAAAATAGAAGTTGTCTGAAGGTCAGCTTAGTTTACAAATTCTCCATAAAGTAATGGGGACAAAAAATGAACTCCTCACATATTCCATAACTGCAAATATTATAACTCGAAGCCGCGGGCAGACACCGAACTAATATTATGTGTATAATATGATGAGGATAGGAATACAGAAAAAATATTGCACATTTCTTGTGCTTATTGGGTGGGTCAGTCAGTTAGACTCGGACAAAAATATAAGACAGAATGCAGACGTGTTCAGTATCCACCAGCGCTGTGGACCGTGATCTCGTGCCTCCCTACTTTTCAGGCTCAGCGTTTGCTTGTTTGCTGCGTGTGTCTTGTTCCGAGGTTAAAACCATACAAAGTGTCTTTTTCGAGACGAGTTTCTAACGGAAGCCAAAAACGTATGAAGCGTCTTTTCAAGATGTCTTGCAAGACGGTTTGCTTCAAGGTTTCTTGTGCAGAGTATCAAAAACTAATATAGTTGTTGGTTGTGCTATGGTGAATCAATCAATGAGAACCACCGCTTCCATAAATAGAGATTTTTGATTTACCTAAATAAATATTCCCCATAACATAAACGGACCTGAAGGACGACCTTAACAAAAAGAAAATTGCGACCTAAATTACGTACAAAATAAACTGATAATCAAGGTCAGACATAATAAACATCTCACGCAATCACTAACTTAGTGCTAAAAATACATCATGTTGTTTTTTTACTGGACTACGCAAACATGGTGTTCATTTTTAGGCCTCCCCGTCGTTGATAGAAAATCGGCAGGAATTAAATGGGCGACGCCAAGGCCCGTAATGGATGTGGTACCGACATAAATATCGCTTAATCTGATGGGAGAGCCGTTTTTCTTGGGATAAACATGGCTAGGCAAACTGAAGCCACTTACGTAACTTGCAAAGTTTTGGCTAGGATTGTTGTATTTGTAGGACATTCGTATTGTTGGTGGTGTGATACTAATCTTTTAGATATTGTAATTAATGTTGTGGGATATATCGAAAGCATCATAAAAATATATTCAGAATATAGACTGGCACATTCTCGTAAGATGATACAGAAATACTTAAAAGCATATTTCTTTGAAGCATTACTTTAAAATAAACTTAAGCTACGTGAGAAAACTAACGATGCAAGATAATATAATAAAAACTTTTAAAACACGTATTACAAGCAAATTACACACTTCCAAACCACTGACGATGCATCAAAGAATAAAAACTTTTTTAAACACCTATTACAGCCAAATACACTCCCACTTTACACAAACAAACAAACCCGTGACCCAGACACTAGTCTTTAACAAACACAAAAATAGAACAGCTAAAACCGCGACACACGCACAAAGGTAGGTCCACTTTTAACCTAACGTTACATTAAGCGCATCCTTCCTAAGTTAATCACGGGCCGGGATCTATTTCTAACAAACCGCCTACGCTCAGGTAGCAAGCACACATTCCTATATTTGCACACGCTAATCTAATCTCGGCCAGTGTGTACGTAACACAAATTTAATTACACAAGTTAAAATTGACGTCACAATTTTGTGCGTCCTTATTGCTTGTAATGGGGAGGTTGTGAAGTTATGACAGTCCGTTCACGTGTTGGGTTGATACTTTATTTATATTGACTGGCAATTTTGTTATGACGTAACGTAGGGGGAAGTCCCGTAACGCCGAACGGCACCTAGCGCCGGACACTCGTGCTATTCAAGCGAGTATAAAGCAGTTCGATTCAAAATACCTATAGGGTTTTCATTTTCATCACTATTTAACCGTATAGTGTAATGAATTATATCGGTTAATTGTAGTGCGTAACATAGGTACTATAAATATTGATTAAATTATTATAAAAAAATAAATAAATTTAAAAAATTAAAAAACCCGACTGCATAAAAAACACTTTAAATAAAAACTGAAAAGTAAAAAACAAGCTTAGTCTAAAAGTGTAGATAGCAATGCTATTACCACAAAATTAAATAATTTCATAATCAATACACAAAAAATAATAATCTTATGCGAAACATAATTGAGTGCAACAGTCGGGACCCATATTGAATGATTTTAGTCTAGTTTATTTAATGGGTCCCGACTGTTACACTCAATTATGTTTCGCATAAGATTATAATTTTTTGTGTATTGATTATGAAATTATTTAATTTTGTGGTAATAGCATTGCTATCTACACTTTTAGACTAAGCTTGTTTTTTACTTTTCAGTTTTTATTTAAAGTGTTTTTTATGCAGTCGGGTTTTTTAATTTTTTAAATTTATTTATTTTTATTTAACACTTTTTAGTTAGTTATAATACGGCTATGTGTTTCTCAAGATTTCACCCGCGACACGAAACGACAGTTCAGAAACCGCTAGTCAATCGCGTCGCGTAGTACCTATACGAGTATTTAGTTTGGATAATAAAGAACCTAATTGCACATAGTATTTTTTTTTCTATATGTCAGTGATATACCATTTTGGAATCCTCATGATGAGCTCTTTAATTTGATACCCATATTGTAGCAAATAAAATTTTTTTTTTTTTTTTTACTTCTATCTAGGGCGCCTCACGGCCGCCATGTTGGTTTTTGTTTTACGTCACATATCTAAGAACACTTGGGTAATTAAGACGAATCCAACGATGCCCTGATTGTCGTAATCCATCAAGCCGTTTCGAAGAAATGAGGTAATAAAGAATATTAGGCTCATACATACAAGATACGCGCGAAAAACATAACCCTTCCTTGGCAGTCGGGTAATAATAAAAAATATAACAAGGGCACGGACCAAGAGCCCGTGGAGAGTAGAAATAAAAAATATACCGTATAGTGTTTTTATTTGTATTAGTTTAGAAGATTTCGTATTAGGAAAGACGTCTTAATTCTCCATTTGCATAAGTGCCTTTACAATCATAGAATTTTACATAGGTAAGTACACTAGTACGTGTACGCATCACATCCAGGCTTAAATGAATTTATGTCATTTTAATAGTATAAACGTAAAGAAAATCATGTTATAAATGCCAAATTAAATTCATAGTAATCGTATCAAAATTCTGCTAAATAAAAATAACCCAAATAAATCAAGTATTAAAACGTTACTTAAACAATTTAACAGTTTCCATGAAAAATCAGGGACCTTTACCCACTCCTACTAGTATCGCCCACTAATCAAACAATTGTACTTACAGACCTAACAAAATAATTCACTTATAGTCAACTCTAACAAACTCTATCTAGAACTAGTGGGCGTTTCTATTTACGGGACGAACTTAATATAAATTAATTCATTCTCATACATTTTTAGATCTAAACTTATGAATGGGAATATTTTCCTTTGTGTGAGTAATTTGTCTGGCTTACGTAAATGTTTACATTTGTTTGTGACAAAGGAACAGTAGTATTAATGTAGGTGTATATTTTTGATGTAATTCTATTGTTAGTTCTCAGTAGATTCGTGTAGGAGGAACGATACTGGGAAAGGATGAAATCAAACGAGATTATAAACGGTTTAAATGACTGTTGTTAATAGCATGTCTAGTGCAGGTAAAGCAAAACGTTTACCCAACAAATTCTCTATCTTGTTATAACATAAACTGGAAGCATACAATTTTGCCATGTATTAATGTCTAAATTCCCTTTTTGTAAGGGGGGAAATCGTTCAATGACTTCTCCCGCCTTGGGCGAGGCCAGAAAGAGTGTCAGACTTTTACTGACTAAAAACCACCCTGTTCCTAATCCTACTTTTCGAGTCGGGACCCGGTAACCCGCTATGCAGTTCCCAGCTAGAAGGTAAAATTTAGTCTATGTACATAGTTTAGACAAGGGGATTTATTTATAGGCAAATTTTACAGGCACATACATCTTATACCCACAAAGGACCAATGAACTTCTGTCCTCTCGTCAAATCGAACCCAACTCAAATATTTATTGCTCAATAAGTCACACCATATAAATAAAAACAACATTAAAATTCGACGAACTCTTGTCATAAGTTTTATGTAACCGTCATGAAAAATATATTATTTCATAGAGACTCGAACAGTTGAACTTTAAATCCAATTCTTTGAAATAAATTGCAAAAGTTTTGTTTTGATAAAGTTCATATTGTGCCACAGCTGGTTATTTTCTGGCAATACATTTCACTTTTGTAGCTTACGGATGCACACTGACAAAGGGAAAAGACCAGCGCAAATAAAGACCAATTTTGGTCCTAACTTTTTAGACTGTATAGAGCGACTTACTTTGTGCTGTTTCTAATCTTTGTAAGTCCAGTCTTTGACTGGTGAACTAGATAGGATTGTTGCAATTATGCTGTTAAAGTTCTACAGTTTATTACCTACTAGCGACCTGTCTCAGCTTCGCATGGGTGCAATGGTGATATATTATGCGTATATTATACATATAAACCTTGAGTCACTCTTGCTATTAAAAAAACTGCATTAAAATCCGTTCCATATTATTATCCGTTCATCCCGACAGAGAAAACGACTTTGTTTCAAACCATGTAGTGATGAAGTCTCTCTTGAAAAGTTGGTTCTCTTTTCGCTACGATGAAAATACGAGACGTCTGTTTTGTTTTAGTACAAATAAAATGGCCACTTTTCACCCGTACCGTTGAAAGCTAACGTAATTAACAGTAAAAGCACTGTTTTAAATGTCAAACTAATAATTACGGAACAATTATTAGAAAAGTAATGTTCAGTAATGCTTTTCTCATAACTACTTTCGTTTTATGCATAAAAATATTATTCCAACTGCATTCCCACTATTATACAAAACCATATTTCCTAACCAACACGACTATTAAGTGCGGACGTGAATAGCCTACTGCATTGGTTTCCGAGAAAAAACAGCAATAAAAGAACCTTTATTACTATTTCATATAGAGTCGGGTTATCCATGGGGAAACATAGAAGTTGAGTAAGTATAATTAACAAATTTTATTATAGTTGTAAATAGTGTGATCTAGTGTGGAATGAGTCGCTAGTGGTCGCTTGTATTATTTTGTTAGACTTCTCTGGTTAAGTGAGACTTCAAACACGGCACGATGAATAGAAGTAAACCGATTTTCTACTTTTAAAACATCGAAACAAACCAACTTTCACATTTAAAATATTAGTGAGATTAAAAGAAATGTAAGGTTTCTCAATTAATAATATTACTACATTGATAAGTTACAGTATTTAACCCCTAGATACATATAGAAAAAAAGACTTGTAGAAGGTAACATTACATGGTATAATGATTATAGGGAAATGGTGACCATCATAAAACAAAGGATTTTTTTCTTTTTTTGTTGGATGGATATCACCTTTTCACTACTCCCGCCTTGGGAGAGGCGAGAGAAAGTGTCAGATACTTAATGACTAAAAACCACCCCGTTCCTACATCTGCTTTTCGATCCGGAGCCCCAGTAAACCCGCTAGGCAGTCCGCAGCCCATAAAACAAAGGGTAGAATTTGTATTCTGTTTAGAGTTTATATTTTTAAATAGTAGCACGTGTTCACTGGACAGTTGTTTGTAATAACGTCAAGCTGAACACCTACACGGCTTATGGTGGCGCTACACGTGACAGTCAGAGACGCGTAGGTGCAGTACTGGCTGCAATGTACTGAATGAACATGCAATTTATGTTACAGAGGTATTATTTATAGTAGGCGGCAGATAATGATCGCCTACGCAACTCGTGGTTGAAAATACATAAGGTTGCATTTTCATGTAGTTTATTTTAAGACTACCGTGATATAAGTGAATATTTTCAATCCTATACAGGGTGCAGATTTGAAACCATGACAGAACTCGGGAGCATATTACGGAAGTAAAAAATGTTCAATTTAAAATAAGGTTTCTGGCCAATAGTTAAAAACACAGCTATAATAAATTATTTAAGATTGGCCGTCTTTCAGAATAATTCGTCACCGGCGATTCTGAATATTTCAGAATCGCCCAACATGTCACGCACACAGCGTAACAAGACAGCGTCGAAGGTCAGTGGGCGGGGCCACGCGAAACGCCGCGCGAGTAGGCAGTTAGAAAGCGAAAAGAAAAATAATCACCAACGTTTATTAATGATTTGATTGTTAACACATTTTCAATAATCTTAGAGTGCAGAAACAATCAATAAAAAAGTAGTACTCGTATCTTCAAAGAAAACGTAGGTATCAGCTAATTCATAACACTACGTACCTAATGATTTACTTATTACGTTTTATTGCAATCCTGTTGGATACTAATAATTTAAAACTTAGTTATTTAAGGTCTGAATTATGAAAACACATCGCTACGAAAAGGTAGGTAGGGATCTAATCCAAACGCTCAGCTGTTTGCGAGCATAATCTTAGGTACCACTACCTACTAACTAATATCAACAAACACATTGTACGTAGGTAAGTTCAACCCAAAGTTTTATTCGTGTTTTAAATCGAATGATGTAAAATTTTGTTTCCTATTTGAATTAAGTCGTTACTATTAACCATTAATTAGTAACTGACTATAAGTTTACTTATTATTCTGCGCCATAGGTACAGTATTTATCAGTTGATTCATAATAGCTAATGAATTATGATGTATTAATTAAATTTTATTGGCATCCTGCTGAATACGTAAAACAACCAATTTCAAACTTAGAATCGTAAGATCGGGATAATAAACACACATAGGTAAGTAGGTAGTCCAAGCGCTCAGCTGTTTGCGGGCGTGATGTTAGATAAGTAGTTTACTAACGTATTCTGTCTACCTAGATACATTCAGTTCAAAGTTTTAAATCTAAAAATGGTTTCATCCGCATAACCTACGTACGGACTACGTACCTATCACCTACTTTATTGTTAGTTTGTTATTGCCTAACTAATTTCTAACAATTAGTATACTACTTACCTACTTATTATCATTTCATGTATGTTCCTGCGGTAGTTATCAGCTGATTCATCGTAGGTACTAGTTAAGTAATGATTTACTTATTACGTCTTATTGCAATCCTGCTGAATATCGCTCAGCTGTTTGTTTCATTTTTGTGTGTTGGAACAATTTCTTTAAATTCATCGATGCGTTCTTAATCCGATCTAAAATAAACTAGTACCTAATCCACAATTTGTTGTATCGGGTCTGGGTGAGACGTAGTTATGTGAATTCAGTAGTTATGTAAAAATTGATATTTAGAGAGCCAAAACTACTAATGTAATTTGAAAGTTAATATCAAAATACGCATTGTACGAGTAGGTAAGTGTCCAAATGTTTATTCGTGTTTTAAATTGGTGGATTATAAAATTGTCGGTCAGTGGGTAGCCTTAGGGGCGGATTTGTCTTTCCTATTTATGCATTGATATTCCGCATACATACCTACGATAGTTACCAGCTGATCAGCTGATTCGTAATAAGTACATACTAAATGCGTTTCCTATTGGTGTAACTAATAAACAATTTCAAACTTAGTAATGGGCCAGTGGGTATCCTTAGGGACGGAATGTACAAGTAAATAAATTACATAAATATCTACCTGTGTCACTCGGAGTCCGGAGATTTTGTTCGTCTTCGTAATCTACCTATGCACAGTAACATAGGTATGCACTACGTCACTGATTGACTATTGTAACACTAAGACACTTATTTTGAATGTGTTTCAAGCACTAAACTTCTTACAGTCACTGGGTAATAGTCAGCATACGTAATTGTCATGCCTGTGTAGGTATTTTCTGGTTAAGACGAACATTTGAATAACTCGACGGAGAATTTTTCTACCGGTGGCGGGAAAGTAAACTACCTAGACTAAGTGTCTGTTATCATCATAAACACTAAACTTTGATAATTAATAAGACGGGAGTTCAAGGTCATGCATAAGAAATTTCGCAAGCGACTGCCACCGGCAGTGCCAAAACATAAACTGAATGCGTGTGCGTGCGCGCCACAGGGTGAGGGTGCTAGGGGCGGAGCTTGTGGTGCGTTCGCGTTTCTTATTGGAATTTTAGGGAATTGGTAATAATGTCAAATACGTGTTTGAGTTTGTGTGCGTGTAATGCCGCGTTTTAAGCTAGTTACATAACGTTCGAAATGTGATAGGCGTAGTTCTCACTTACGGATTTGCGAATTTTACAAAAAAATAAAAAAAAAAATCCCATTTTTTTTATTGATTTGGACTCAGAATCGATAGCCGAGTCACCTCCTTGAATGCGTCTCGTTTTTAAAAATACACCCTGTATATGAAAAAGTAAGTCTTTTGGTTATATAATTAGAAATAAATAATAGCAGTATTTATGTACCATACCAAAAGTGTAAATTGTATTGTCAATTAATTTAAAATTACTATGTTTAATTTAAGTATTTTCTTGTACCTATATAACCCATTTGCATGCCAATAATGATAAATGTGTTGATATAATCATGTACCACGTTTGAGCAAATAAATAAATAACATTTTACACCAGATACTTGGCGACTTTCTGTCAAATTCCGCTCTTAAAAGCTTTAAATCTAACTTGTTACGAAAACTTTCGGACGACGACGACTAGTCAGTTAATAGAAGTCTACCATAAGACAACTTTATGTGTAGATGTCACAAATATGTTATTCATATAGGTACATAGACAAAGACGCGCTTCACTTCTAGTCTCCTATTACTTTTTTTATGGAATAGGAAGCAAACGAGCAAACGAGTCACCTGATAGTAAACGATTAGCGCCGCCCATGGACACCCGCAACACCAGAGGAGTCACAGGTGCGTTCCTTAATCCGTAAAAGTTTCCCACTATGCATGGACTAAGTAGGAAGTAGTAAATACACTAAGATTGGCGCCCACGCAAATCGTGGCTGGACATAATGACCTATCTCCCTTGAATACTAACTGCTAGCAACTATAACACCCTGTAATCTCATTTATTAGGAACAGTAGCAGCCTGTATTCTCATTTGTCTCCATTCATTAGTACTTGTAGTCTGTGTTTACGACGTATGGAGATGTGTGGGTTCAGTTTTATTGGTTTTGTGTGTAAGCCAGGGTAAAGGTCTTTGAATTTTATCATCGCAAAACAATTCATTTATACAAGTATCTGAGGGTTATGCATAGTAATATTTTATTGTCTTTATGATATATATAGATTCACAGTCACAATTAACTATACATTAAAACCATTAAAATACTACACTAGTTCACTCTTTGAGGTCGTGGTGGATTGTGGCCCGGTGGTTTAAGACACCCGCTTCTCATGCATGCGAATGCGAGTTCGAAACCTGCCAACAGCAAGTGCCGACTTTTTCCAAGATATACGCACATTCTAAGATTATTTAGACACCACCTTATTATAAATCTGAAATCGCCAACCCGCATTGAGCAAGCGTGGTGATTAATCCTCCAACCTTCTCCGTGTGACAAGAGGGCTTTGGTCAGCATTGGCCACTTATAGGCTGTATATATGTAATTTCTTTCAATGTGTTCAAAGAAAATACATTCCCTTCCATTTCTATTCTTTTTCAAAGAAAATATAGTCGCAAACACAGATTAACGACCCTCTAAAATAAAAGGCAAATGACAAAGTTTTAAACCTAGACCCAATTCAGATCTTAAGACAAATCCTTTAACTTTTTAAGTTTGGCAGAGGTCTATAATAATTCATCTTACAACGTCTTTAAGAAGTCTTATAATACCGGGAGAGTACGTCCTAAAAAAAGGTCCATTTTCTTTTCTGTACAAATGACTACGATGAATTAGGTGTTTTTTTTTTTTTTTTGTTAGGAATAACTTACTGTAAGGCAATTCACTTATACCATCTAACTTTAATTTAAAACTTAAATAAGTAGTCAACTACGTTCATAACATTTGGTAGCAAATTCAAACTAAGAATACGTTCCCCTAAAAGGTCGTTTTATTTTTAAATCGAGAAATGGCATTTAGACAAAGACACGAGTGAATAGAAAAATCTATACATAGATTAGAAAAATCTATACATAGATTAGAAAAATCTATACATAGATTTTTCTATTCACAGGTTTGACATTCAAGTTCGACCAATATTACTATTTCATGCACATACTTTATTATTCAATTGTTCGACTAACATAGTGGATAGAAAGCCATTTGTTTAGGGAGGGCAGGGTGGTGAAACAAAATACAATATGGCTGGCAGACTATAGGACATATCACACTTTTTTACCCACTAATAAACTTGTAATTTTAAATCAATCTCATAAAAATCATATAACATATTTCGTAACGTCAATACAAAAAATTGTTTTCAAAGCAAATACGCTGTGTCGTGTCCGTGCCTTTTATGTGTGCGATAACCCTAACTGTTGCAGCTAAAGACTTGCAGATAATGCTGTTACTATTAATATTAAGTCCACCTACATGCAAATCTATATTCATAAAGTGTTTTAAACAAATAAATGTAGGATCTGATACAGCAAAAACACCATAAACAAACTATCATTCCACACAGCCAACCATTAGTAAACAGTATGATTATTCACAAGTTAGGTTTGATCCAGTTTGCTTAGACCCTGAATTACTTGGCTGACCGCCCAGTGCTACTCCCTAGTAGTTTACTGCTCACAATATATACGTTTCGTCCGATATTTATTCAGGATACAAGTATTTTTGTTGCAGTACATTTTACATGGTTTGTCACCATTCTTGTGTGTTGTTAGGTTTAGTTGAGTTTTCTAATCTTAGTAGAAATACACAAACGTTTGGTTTAAGTTGTGAGAAGTTTGAGCGAACGTAGCATTTGTATGTACTATGTAGTATCCGGATCTGCGGACTACCTAGTGGGATTGCCGGGGCTCCGGCTCGAAAAGAAGGAGTAGGAACGTGGTGGTTTTTAGTCAGTAAGAGTCTGACACTCCCTCTCGCCTCGCCCAAGGCGGGAGAAGTCATTGGATGATTTTCCCCCTTAAAATAAGATTATGTAGTGTATAGTAGATCAACTCATCCTAGTAATTAGTTGTAGAGTTGAGTCAATTTTCAAGTACAATTTCCAAGGTCAGGTAAACTGTCTTCCACTTTCATATCTTAGAGTTCATTAATCTTAGTTCATTATCAACATCGAGTTTAGACATTAGACACCAAATCGATAGTCTACTTTAAAACAAGAATCGATTATTATCATCGCTCAAGTACTTATTAATAGTTCGGAATTCAAAGGAGAATAAATTATTCATGCCCAACCTAAAGACCTTTTAAAAGATTTTTCGTTACATTTGATAAAAACCTTATTAAAACCCTTTTCGGGAAGATTGTTTTACAATGACTTTAACCGCCATTTTGTTAGAAATCGAAAGATTTCCCCTTACATTCACTTTTAATATTTTTTGTAATCGTCGAGTAGGTGCATCACGTCCCAACAATTCATAAAGATAATTAGATTTTCTAAGACTATACGTGAGAATACTATAATAATATTTTGCGCGAATGTATCGTGCGACATCTCCTCCATATTTATCGTCTATGTGTTAATGCGACGTCCTACACAACTGTTTTATTAAAGCCGTCATAATAATGTTGTTTCGTGTATGGGAAACTCATGTTATGGGCGTAGGCAGTAATGGACCTAACTAAGGTCTCTTTCCTCAGATAAATACACACGATATGAGTGTACGTGGAGGACTAAAGGGGAGGCCTTTGTTCAACAGTGGACGTCTATCGGCTGATGATGATGATGCAAATGTTCATTACACTACCGTAATATCGCTTTAATAATAGAAGTCATAATATTTTAACTTGATGAAGTATAATGCTCGGTAATTTCAATTCAAGATCTTTAACATAAACGAAATAAAACTCCAAACCGCCCATCACATAACTTAAAGAAAAATCTGACCAAAAAAGTAATCTTAGAACATTTAGAATTAAAATAAGAGCTACATTACGAAAGAATAAGAACTAAGAAATAAATTGGCCAGTGTTTCAAGATAGCGGTTATAAATAGGCAATCTGGGAAGGTCGTGGGGCGCGGAATCAGATTTGGAGATTGTAATCTCAAACGGATTGCTGGCAGAAATCACATCATTGCAATCGTGTGTTATAGTGTCGTGTAAGGGAGGGCGAACATGAGCAGATTGCTACATGTCGCGTCTCCACTGCGCGCTACACGGGAAATGTTCTCGCAACATACTACTATATATGTTAGTATATATGTTATAGTTTATATACTAGCTCTTGGTCATGACCTTGCACGTTTCTTAGTTAAGTCTTTGACTGCCAATAGAAAACTGTTAAAGGCAAATCCTCCGCTAACGTCGGTCACCGGTGATCACCACGGCGCGGCGTTCAAAGTGTTAAGGTATTAATTCATGAAAATTGTATTTTAATTATTCTTTACTAACTATAAGTACTTCTCAAAGTCAAAACGTCATTAGACTCGATACTAAGCGGTCGTGTTTTTTGTGCTGAGTAAAATGAAACATTTTAATTAATTATTATACTTTCCTATCAATAATTCTGCGGAGTTGTAATATTGAGTAAAGTGTGTCGCATTGTTTTAAGTGAGTCATCATTGTTTGGTACAAGATGAACTAAAACTATTAGACTATTCTGTGTTAATATGTCAAACCCGGGTTTAAGCCCTTTCGGGCGTAGCCAATTGCTAAGACGTAGCCCACCCCCAACGCCCTCACCTTCAGAACAACATCAACTAAGAGACCAAGAGCCGCCAGCGTCCTCAGAGCCTGAAGTTGAATTTATTTCTACGCCAGAAATACAGAAATGGATGGGTGCCATAGAAACAATATTATCGGAAGTTTGCACTATCGTGTCGGAGGGAAAAATGAATAATGACCAGAAGTTACGCGTCACTAACCTTTGCCGTAAGGTCTCGCATGGTACATCGCAACTGGCGGTACAGTACCAGTCCCTAAAGCAAAAAACCCTCCAAGCACATGTAACCATTCAGCATCTTCAGGGTCGGCAGGACATTGCAGACTCAATTAAAGAAATAAAAAAGGCAGTTGAAACGGAGCGTAATACTGGTAGTATTTCCTATGCCAATGTGGTGAAAAAAGGAGAAAATTTAGTACGCCCAGCTAATTTACAATCTATAGCCATATACCCTGCAGATAAGACGCAGTCCAGTGACGACACAAAGACTCTAGTACAAAAAATAATCTCGCCTGAAGAATTAAAATTGCGAGTCCGTGGCATGAAAAAAATTAGGAATGGAGGCGTAATCATAAGTGCGGATAGCAAAGGAGATATTGAGAAACTAAAAGCTTCCGAAAAACTCGTTTCTTCAGGCTTCAAAGTCGAAGAGCCTTCCAAACGCCGTCCTAGAATAGCAGTCATTGGTGTCCCGGTTGCTCTTACGGAAAAAGAAGTATTGGACTGTATATTCGAACAAAACCTATCCGAAAAGCTGGCCAATACCTCGCGTGAGTCCTTTTTAGAAGAGATAAAAGTCAGCCACAAATCAGGGAAGAAAGATCGGCCTACCTGTAATTATATCCTAGAGGTACCTGCAAGCATTAGAAAAATGCTGATAAGTCAAGGCCGCATTTTTATAAATTGGACGTCATGCCCAGTAAGGGATTTTACAATTGTAACTAGATGCTTCAACTGCCAACAGTTTGGACATGCAGCCAAGTATTGCCGCGAAACCAGACCCACATGCAACCTCTGCGGTGAGATGGGTCATGCTTTTAAAGAGTGTCCCAACAAATCGTCTCCACCCAATTGTGCGACCTGCAAACGCTTTCAGCGCAAGTGTGATCATCCCACTGGTGATATGAACTGCCCGGCACGCAAGTATGCTGAAGACAATTACATTAATTCAATTGATTATGAAGGCGCCTAAGAGCGCCAATTATATATTTATTAAGTAGCACATATACAGTAGGGTTTTATCTTTATTTATTTCTATAGTTTCTAACTTTATGTCAGAGCAATTAATCAGTGACATTGACAATTTTTCCGTATCTGAAGTCATAGTTTGTAACGTTGAGGAGTGCAAGAACTTTTTTACGGCCGATAACAAAACGATTACCTTACTAACCCAAAATATTCGCAGTATAAATCGCAATTTTACCGGTTTTCAATTGCTATTACAGAATCTCGACTTATGCTGTGATATTATTGTGCTAACAGAATGCTGGTTATCTAAACAAGCAGACAATTTGCCATCGCTTGACGGTTATACGCTATATAAAACTAACTTAAATACTAACCAAAACGATGGCCTAGTTGCTTACATTAAACATACCTTAGAAGTAACAGTAGAAGAACCTTTATTTCCAGGCTGTAATTGCCTATTAATTAAAATTAACCCCGACATTGTAGTTATGGCTATTTATAGGCCTCCATCTCAAAACATGGACCTATTTCTAGACTCGCTTAGTACTACATTAAGTAAAATATCTTGTCATAAAAATATTATACTATTAGGTGACATTAATATTAATATAGCCTCTGGGAAAACCGAAACCCAAGCACATAACTACCTGAACATCTGCACATTTCATGGACTTTTGCCAGCACATAATCATCCCACTCACCAGAGTGGTTCATGCTTAGATCATATCATTATTAAGACAAAATCACCATCTAAAACATTTATTACTAATTCTTCGCTCACGGATCATCAGGCTATATTATTAACTCTACAAATATCTCCATCTAGAAAAAACTGTTTGCGTAACTTTGAAAAACTAAATATGAAGAGTCTTGAAAACGACATGCGTGACATCAATTTTGACGCTGTTTTTAATTCCAATGATCCTAATGCCTCGTTGCAGTATTTTATTGAGGCGTTACAAACACGCATCAGCAAAAACACATTAAGCAAATTATTACCTAGAAAGTATAGTAACATCAAACCATGGATAACGCCAGGTCTTGTCCGCTGTATACGCCATAGAGACAAACTTCATCAAAAGTTGAAGCAAACTCCAGACAATCTAATACTTTCAGTTACCTATAAACGGTACAGAAACTTTTGCAATACTCTATTGAAAAAACAAAAAATACAATATGACCGAGCACAGCTTCAGAAAGCGGGAAAGAATAATAAGCTAATATGGAAATTTATAAAAAGCAATACCTTCAGACAAACAAAACCAGACACTCAGCTTGATCTTTTGTCAATCTGTTTGAACCCATCTGAAGCAACAAATAAAGTAAACAACTACTTTGTTAACGTTGGCAAAAATTTAGCTGAGAAATCCTTTTCCAGAAATGCAATCACTCAATGTATGCCTGTGGCACATAACTCTCTGGGCTCTTTCGTATTATTAGAAACAGACGTTCAGGAAGTTTTATGTATAATAGATGGACTAAAAGACGTTTGTGCTGTTGGTTGGGATAACATCCCTAATAATGTACTAAAAAATTCAAACACCTTATTGCACCGCCTCTAACACACATCTTTAACTTATGCC
Source organism: Spodoptera frugiperda (assembly GCF_023101765.2). Taxonomy (NCBI): domain Eukaryota; kingdom Metazoa; phylum Arthropoda; class Insecta; order Lepidoptera; family Noctuidae; genus Spodoptera; species Spodoptera frugiperda. Next base: position 5,745,527 of record NC_064229.1, on the reverse strand, counting down.
TAAGTAAAGGAATATTTCCGAATCTGCTTAAAAAAGCTGTCGTGAGCCCTGTTTTTAAAGCTGGGGACAAAACCGATGTCACTAATTATCGACCCATAGCAGTATTAACAGGCCTTTCAAAGATTTTGGAAAAAATTATAAACACTAGATTAATTAAGTATCTTGAAAAGAACAACTTACTATCAGATAAACAATTCGGATTTAGGCCTAAAAGATCAACAAACCAAGCAGTACATAAATTAACAAATCTCATCTGTTCTAATCTAGATAATGGCATGGTCACTATTGGGATCTTCTTAGACCTTGCGAAAGCATTTGACACCATTTCCTGTTCCCTATTATTGCACAAATTGGAAAAAATGGGTATAAGAGGAGCACAATTAGAATTATTCTCTGAATATCTCAGTGATCGTCACCAGTGTGTGAAAATTGGTCAAAACAAAAGTTCTGACCTAAAAAACAGTGGGTTCGGTATTCCTCAAGGTAGTATTCTGGGCCCTACCCTTTTCTTAATTTATATAAATGAATTGAGCAGCTTGTCACTTGAAAATGGTGTCATTATGTCATATGCTGATGACACAGCTCTTGTGTTCTCAGGCAAATCAAAAGATGAGGTCTATGAACTTGCCCAAAATGGTTTCAATATAGTGTCTAATTGGCTTCACAATAACCTGCTGACATTGAATCCAAATAAAACCAAGTACATGTTATTTACTTTAAGAAATACTAACAATTCTACCACTAACCTAAACATTTATGCACACAATTGTCATGTGAGTACCTCCGCTGACACAGTATGCGCTTGCCCTACTTTACAAACAACTGACCATATAAAATATCTAGGTGTTACGATTGACGCCCAGCTTAACTTCCGGAAACATATTGACTTATTATGCACTCGAGTACGTAAATTAATATATGTTTTTAAAAATTTGCGTAACATAGCAGACTTCACTTTAATTCGGCAGGTGTATATGGCCCTATGTCAGTCTATTCTTACCTATTGTATTAGCTCCTGGGGTGGGGCTCCTAAAACTATCCTCTTGCCCCTGGAACGTGCCCAAAGAGCAATCCTGAAGGTTGCTAGCTTTCGTCCATTCAGATTCCCCACCCACCAGCTTTACAGGGAATGCAAAGTACTCACAGTACGCCAGCTATTTATTTTAAATATAGTACTACTCCAGCATGCTGAACTTGGTTTTAGCCCTGTACCTTCTGGCAATAGGAGAAAGGATTTAGTTTGCACTAACACTCGGACGAAACATGTATTTACTAAGAGATTCTATTTATTTCTAGGACCATATTTATATAACAAAATTAACAGATTGCTAAAGATTTATAGTGTAAGTTTAAATAAGTGTAATATAGTACTAACAGAATATTTACAGTCCCTCAATTACTCAGATACGGAAAAATTGCTAGAAGTGTTAAAATAAATTGCTTATTTTAGTAAATTATATAATAACTATTATAGTGTATTTTAATAAATAAGGACACTTTGCCCTTGCTTAGTCTTCAATAATTATGTAATGTGGTAATGATATTAAAATGATATCCGACAAATATTCTAAGCCTTGATAGCCTGAAACACAGGTTTAAAAGAACCTAGTTCGGGTAGTCCCTATATTTAAAATTAGAACTGTTTTTTATTTTTATTATTGCCTATATGTATTAGCCTAGATTAACTTAGTTTTTCCGATTGTTATTCTTAAGACCATTTTTTGTTTTTACCTCAACATCTGAGTCATTTTAATTATACATGTGATCTATGTTTTTAATAATTTTTTTTTTTTTTTTTAATAAATTTTATTTTTATTCAAAGTAACCTTTGCACTATACATTTTTCTTCTGGCGTCAATTATTTCAGCTGTATGTGGGTTATTCAAATATCAGTAAAGGAATAATTACAAGAAAAATAGGCATAAACAGTAGAACCCTTTATTTAAAATGCCATTGACATACTATTGATACACAGCCTTGTGAGTATATACTTATATACTAATCATTAAGTTCACGAATTGAACTTTACTTTAAACTAGCTTCTACCAGCGGCTTCTCCCACGTTCCCGTGGGATAAAACGTGTCATATCACCCAAGTCAACTCATACCCTGTCTGTATACCAAATTTCATCCAAATCTGTTCAATAGTTTCAGCGTGATTGATGGACAAACATCCAAACAAACAAACTTTCACGTTTATAATATTAGCGTAATACACCAATTTCGGTATCCATTGAGGAAATAGCTCGACACTTTCATCCACTACATACTTAATAGTTCTATCAAAACTAAATCAGTATACTCGAACATATCCTCAAAGACAGGTTAAGCGTTAAATCGGAACTAAAGTGACATTGGGACGATCGACTCGAAAAACGTAACGTTCCGAGAGACTTCCATTTATTTGACACAAACGACAGGCGACGCCTACCCCCTCCTCCCTCCAGCCTCCCATTCACAACTTTTGTACTGGACCATTAATCTTTTTAATCGATTGTTATTCTCTCGTTATCTTTAGTTGTATTTATTTTAATTACATTCCGTTATTAATGTGCTTAGAAACAGATGGCATTCAATTGTGCGAATTAAAGAGTCTAATAAATCAAATCTTCACGCCTTTTTGTCCCCGAACTGGTAGGCAGAGGTGCACATTACGGTACGTAATGCCACTATACAATGGGCATCCACTTTTCACCATTTGTGTTATAAGTCCCATGTAATAGTGGGTGAGTCTATTCCCATATACTAATCACAATTCCAGATTCCGTGTCTCGACCCGGGAATCGAACCCGAGACCCCTTGCCCGGCAGCTGCATTTACGACCATTCAACCAACGAGGCAGTAAAAGATTTTTAGTTATGGCTTTAAAATAGTGTTTCAAGTATCGAATGACGACAAATTTTAAGTGTATACTACTTAACAAGCACCTTTAACTATAGAAAACATATCTAAAGGAAGACTCATTCATAAATACCTCAAGTTCCCATAAATTCTCGTTCCTATTACCTTGAATCCTTCTCAATACCTAAATCCTATTTCATGTATAAACAAAATAATATCAATAAACAATACGCCGTTGTTTATAGAGCTGTGATAAAAAATACTAGTTCGGAAACTCGATAAATCTAGCGGCAACATAGTCCTCTGTCGCTCTATTAAATCATTTTTATTTTTGTCTCCAAATAATCTGCTTTTTGTTCTTATTTTATTTCGAAATGTAAGTGTATTTTTTTCGCTTAAACACAATGTGCCTACTATGTAGTTGGATGTTAAAAATATTGTGTTTTTGTCAATTTACGTGCATACTTATATGGTAATTGGACGAAAAAAAAAACGTCACTTTATATTATGTGAATACCTGGCTATAGGTAGACACCTATGTCTAACTTATAGTTCATAATCTCTATTTCTGTCTGCATAGGGACCATTTTTGTATAATTTTTTCGCATTCACAGGGTATAAAAATATACAAAAATCCGTTCTTAAGTTATTTTTCTAAACATAAACAAACGACGCTGGATGCCCCTCGGGTGCGGCATCGTCGGAGCCCCCAGTAGGTACTGGTATCACCGTGCTGAGTAAATCTGATTTCCCTTAAGATTACAGAGGTCAAACGGCAATCACTGCGAACAACATTTTTCAGTGACGCCACCGATGGATTCGTTACAGGAGGAATTTTTCACTTTCGTTCAAAATTTACAAATATTCTGTTAAAATCAGAGGGCTAAGCATACTAAGCCAACAAACTCATAAGTTTGTTTTATACACAAACCAACAAGTTTGTTTCATTTTTAACGAGATCAGAATAAGAACGCATTCGGCGCTCTTATTGGTTGGTTCATTCGCACCGACCAATCAGAGCGCCGAACGCGCACGTTTTATTTTCGTTCAATGTAAAGCACAGTCGCACTAAGGGTATGCGATTGAACTTATAGCCCGGTATAATAATATACTAACCACTGGTTAAAAAGTAGGTGTTATATTGAATGTATGTAATGTAGAGATTAAAATTAAAAGACACAACGACATATTGTTTTACGACGATACAGTAAATTCCAATACAACACAATTTATTGTATGTAGAAACGTCCCTATACATAACATAAATCTATGTATATCTGTAGATACAAAATAAAAGAAACAAACAGAGCTTGCAAAGAATAATTTAGTTAGTTCCCGAGGGCAAGCATAGTATTATTCAGGTGTCATGATGATTAACGTGTGCTGCGTCTGCCGGTCTGCTGCACAGGTGTGCTCCCCTAGTACATTATACGGGCACGCTATACGTAGATAGACATCGTTCTATCTTAGTTGAATAAACTATATGGTTTTAGTGTGCCGTTAGAATAGGATCTACGAGGTATATGAAATTCTGTTATTACTTATATCTACAACTAACTTCTGCCAGTGGCTTCGCCCGCTTTCACGTGGGATAAAAGGTATCCTATCACCCAAGTCAGCTCGTTTCCTGTCTGCATACCAAAGTTCATCAAAATCCGTTCAGTAGTTTCAGCGTGATTGACGAACAAACATCCAAATAAACAAACTTTCACATTTGTAACATTATAGTGTGATAAACTTTGTTTGTTTGTTTGATCGTGATAATCTCAGAAACTACTGGTTCAATTTGAATAAATATTTTTGTATAGAATAGTCTATATAAAGGCCAACCGAGCATTGCGGGTGAAACCACGATTAGTAGCTAGCATGAGTATATAAGATTTGAATGTAGTAACAACAACACGGGTGTCTTCTTAACCTTAACCTCTTCTGTCTTATTTAACACATTAACCGCCACGTTGGGCACTGGTGACCGACGCTTAGCGGAGGATTTGCCTTCAACAATTTTCTTTTGGCAGTTAATGCCTTTTTGTTAGCCTTGCTGCAATCTGTAATCCACTACCTACCTATAAAAAGAACGCCTTTGTCATCAATAGACAACTTATTTTCCAATTAATAACGCCTATTCCTGAAAAACAGGTACATAACTAGAAAGTACGAGACTACTAATTTAAAGTGTACTACTATTTTGGTAGGTTCCAACGTGTTTCTTTTTTAAACGATGTCAGATCTAGTTTGTCTACCCAGCGAGGTCACGCCACAGCTTTGATGTCGCAGTCACTGTAATCATTGGGAATTTGAAACGGTGCAAATACTACACACAACTCTCTCCACAACCTAAAAACCAGTAACTCTTTTAAAATGTACGTTATTCTAAAGTAACTGCAAGCCAAAATATTCATGTCCAATGTTTTTACTCTACGAGGGGCCGATTTATCTCTATGGATTACAAGATTTTACCCATACTAACAACATAACTTGCAAAGTGAGTTTACCGGAGGCTCAATTACCCCCCTTCCCAATCCCCAATTCCCCAACAACCCTAAAGGGCAACGCACTTGCACTCTGATGTTTCAGATGTCCATAGGCGGCGGCGATTGCTTACCGTCAGATGATTCGTCTGCTCGTTTACCTGCTTATAAAGTGCACATTAGCACATTTAAAATCTAGCCTATCTATGAATCTGACGCCCGGACCAACAAAAGGAATATCCTCTAATAAAATGTAACTGGTGAAAATTGGATTTTACATTGTACCTATATACATATATGTATGAACCTCTACCTAACTATTAAAAGAATAAAAGGTAAAATGTTGTATTATGTATTAAACCAATGAATAACAAACTAAAGAAACAATCTAACAATGAGATTACAATTGCAAATCCGGCTACTAAGTGCTAGTCACCCTAATTTAGGCGTTCTGAACGTCTAGAATAAAAAGGGCGCGCCTAATTTTTTGTGTGTCGTGAAACGGGGTCACACTCGAACGTTACAACGCATGGAATGTTTTGGAAAGAGATGAATGTAAAACTCTTTTCTTTGTACTGACTAAAAGAGTGACAAATTACTCTCATGAGGAAACACTCAAATAGTAGAGGAGGTACTTGATACAAATGAGAATAAGCCATTAAGCTATGTTAATTAGATAAACTAATTATATTGTATAAAATATATAAAAAGGTTGATTTCTTGTCTATTGTTTCCTGAAAGAATAGTTTACAGTAGTCATACACCCTTCATTACTATTACTTACTGCTTTTTACAATAAACAACACACTACAGAAAATTGTGAAATACCAGGAAAACTAATATTTATATACGTAAATACATTACGTACTATAAATAACTTAAGTACACCCCTTAATGATGGTCACAAATCTTCTAAAAGTCATCCCTTATCTTATTACACGGGAACGCGGTCCAATTACAATAATGTCCTTCATTTCACCCTCTACTACCACTATGGAGAAACCAGCTAGATAATATAACGAATAAATCATAGCAGGAGCTGATTGGCACATATTAGAGAAGTGAAACATCACTCAGTTACGAGTAGGTACTCAAACAGACACGTTTCACACAGGTGGGAGCTAACTGAATTGTTTTATACGCCGCCACCGCAGAACGCTGAGAGCCTGCACTAAACCAACCGTAGGATTCGGTCATATAGTAAGCGGGGAATGGAATGAATTGAATGCATGGCTTTTGTTCTTTACAAAAGCCATGCATTGTTTCTATAAAAAGGTCTAGAAATATTGACAAATTAAGATGGAATTTCAGATTTAAGATCTAGAAGAAGTCATGTGTGCAGGTGTTTACTCAGTCTTTTAGTATTACGTATTTTACTAAAAGCATAATGAAGTACAGTATCAATAGATTATTTACAACCTTTTGTCTATAAATCTTCTTCCTCGTTTCATTTGATACCTATAACTGCTAAACATACTGTATATCCATTCTTGAATATCTAATTATCACCTAATTATACTTACACACATATTCATAAATCCTTACAGCATTTATCAGTCCCTCTACGGCGAAAGCTACAAAACAAATGAACACATTCTCCATACATGTCAATCCCCCAGCCGTCAGTGTAACCACCGCCTTACGCAGCCGGCATTCCGTCAGTCGTCTTGTTTGCTCCACTGGCTCCGTCTAATGAATCGCGGGCTCTCTGTAAATAAGGCCTAAGTGAGTTATCTCCTTCGACCACATTTTGTAACTACTGCTCTTTGTTTGCCAAACACATGTTTCCTTCAGGGAATGTTGCTCTGAATGCTACAGGTTACAATGCCTTTTTGTTCGGTTAATAGTTTCTATATATGAATGTTTTTTCGTGTAGGAAATATCATATTGTGTTTTATTCGTGTCTGGTTTGTTTATATAAGTAAGAGAGATGTATTCTAGAAAACGGAATTGCGTTTAATGTTTATTTCTGTGTCATAACATAATAGATAGAAATTGAACTAGAAAAGGACTTCGTCTTGTGGATTATTAGAAGTTCTTTCTCTATTAGACCTCATCTTCTTCAAAAATTTGGTTTATACCATAATGATTTTCCGCTAGTCATTCATATTTTTGTATGTATCTTTCCTATTATTTACCCTACCCACATACATCTCCTAGACAGTGATGATTTTTCGTTATAAAATTTATGATAATTTGCAATTAAGTAAGTCCAAAGGTAAACGAAACTCTTATATATAAAAAACCTACTTCTCTATTTCTATTACATTAACGATATCAAGAAGCACAAGCGTGCAGTATGTAAACTAAGTGATGAAGGCGTCTCCTAGGTCGGCTACATACTACATCGTCCCGCTAACGAGTGTCAGTCCCCGGGGCCGGCGCTCGATGACAACAATTATTTCAAACACGTGAGACGGCTCAATTACGTCTATGCAAATGAGGATGTGAAAATATTTCCTGGCGCTTGTAAAATTACAGTGACATGGTTTTTATACAGTGATGTTCGTTACGGTGGTCTATTCTTAGAGCAAACTTTAATATGTGTATATTCAAGTTCGATAATATATGTTTGTTATAACTTTAATTAAACCGAAAAGAACGTACCCGTATTGTCATACTCACTCTTCAAGAATGCTGCCACATAAGTATGTATGTGTTTCTAAATATGTACTTAAAACCCGTTGTAATATAGGACACACTTATCCATTGTAATGACACACCTATTTGTAAAACAAGTACCAAATGTGAAACACTATTCAGTAGATTTAAAAAAGAAACGGCACATATCGACATCAACTTATACACCTACTAAAACAAAACTCTAATTTCAACTAACGAGTAATAAGTAAACATTACGAAACAGCCACAAAAATATATTTAATTCTAACTCATTATTTGGAATCGGGAGTACGACCCGTGTGTTTAACATACGAAGAGACGGCACCATTTAAATGTGCCACAGTCGGTGCTAGCAGTCGACAGTTCGCACGAAACGACCTCAAACGAGATTAAACTGCGAGTCGGGCTGCTCGTTTTCTTAAATGTTTCCCTTTTATGAAGACATGGGAATGTTGTCGATATTATTATTGTCTTTAAGGCTTGATGATTTTCGTGTTTGTGGTGTACCAAGTTTAAGGGGTTTTTGTTGGTTTGCAAGAGATTTTAGAATGTTATATGTATTATTGTGTATGGTTCCTTGCCTATGAACTCAAAGTAGGCATTTTGGTGCTTGATTCTAAAGCCAAATTAATAAATTAGTAACGACACATCATTTTAGCATAATGAGAATGTTTATATAAAATTATGTGTGTATTTGATTGTTGTTTGCATAAGCACCTCAACAAAGCTACTAAACTTTCTTATTTCGTTTGCACAGATTGCAGAATGTTGGCCATTGAAGTCACCACTACAAGCCCAATATTTCTACAACAAAGCAACCAATACAAGGGAACAATAGTAAGCAACTAAACGGGATTGCAAACAGGAAGCAATGACCCGTCACTTGCGGTACAACTTCTGAACAACGGCTGAAGGGTCCATTCATCTGTGTGCATCTAACGAAACACTGCCACGCAAACTTCATAGAATTAAAGCCACAACTAGCTCATGTATTAATCTACCTAAAGATATCTCGAGAAGTTATTAGAATATTACCTTCTGCCAGCGGCTTCATCCGCGTTTCCGTTGAATAAAAACTAGCCTATGTGTTATTGCAAACCATAATCTATCGCTGTTCCAATGTTCAATGGCTTTTTTAAGGGGAAAAATCATCCAATGACTTCTCTCGTCTTAGACGAGGCGAGAGAGAGTGTCAGACTCTTACTGACTAAAAACCACCCCGTTCCCACTCCTGCTTTTCAAGCCGGAGCCCCGATAAACCAGCTAGGTAGTCCGCAGCCCCGAATCAGACATCAGCCCTAGTGGGCCCCATCTGTGGTGGTCTGATGGCTAATGTTCAACTGTTACAATAACGTTTTCCTTAGTATAGAAAGTGTTTGAGACCCACACATGATCAGGACTGGTCTCGAAAAAAACAAGTTAATCGCAAATAGTATTTTCCTTAATACCGTTCAGTGTAATGAACGAGGAACATTCGTTCACCCGTCTGGACATTCAATTAATGATGTGCGATGAAGTGTAAATTCGATTAATCCAGGTCATTTTGGGTTATCTAGGTACTGCTTGGTTCTGGTAGTGTTACATTACGTATATGTTATTACATAGCATTATTTATTTATTGCCCGATGTAGTAGGCAGTGACAAGCTATTTTATGCTTTACTATAATTATAAAAATCTGTGAAAAATGTCGTGGTGGCCTAAAGGTTTAAAACGTTCACTTCTTATGCATGAGGGTGCGGATTCAAAACCTACCAACGGCAAGTACCAAAGTAACTTTTTCCAAGTTATAAGTTATATTAGATATCTAAGATTGTTTAGACACGAAAACATCGTGAGAAAACCTGGGCCTTATAATATCTTATTAAGTTCTTATAAGTTTGATATCGCCAACCCGCATATCCTTATCTATGCGAGAAGAGGTCTTTGGTCAGCAGTGGCCACTTATAGGTATGTGATTTGTTTAATGTGATCTCATGTGTGTATGTATGTATGTATAAAATAATGCTGTACAAAGTACTATAAAGTATTATAGAACTCTTGTTTTTTTCTCAACACATATATAACTTGTATACTGGTAACTTAATTTGCTGCCTACATGGGAAGACAAAGTAATTTGCGCAAGGGACGCACAAGTCCCGATTGACGCTGATGTATGAATATAGATTACCTGTTGAACTCGTAAGCCAGGGAGCAACTAATGGCCGGTATCGATCTTATGCAGAAAACATTGTGCTTAAAGAATCTTTTTTTAAATAGGAATAGCATTTGAAATTCCTGACTGAAAGTGAATAGTTATTAAAATGTGTAAAGATTTAAGTGTGTTTCGTTTTATGAAACTCAAAACTAAATGTGGTCAAAGCATACTCTACCAATGTGACTATTTTATGTCAATAAAAAAATATTTTATTAGTAAGTTAAGTCTTCGATTTTTTTAGTAAATTCTGTCACAGCTCATGCTCGTAGCATTATAAAGGGTACTTTTCCACCAGAGATGTGCTATATAGCTATGCTATGAAGTTATACCAAAATATACTAAGTTTTACAACTACATATGTGACTGTTTCCTCTGATATTAAGCTAGGTAGCTGTCTGAGGAAGATGCGCAGCTCGAGCATGCGATGTATCGATAATATCGGGAAGTCATCCATATCTTTCAACTTTTCATATAAAAAACATAGCTTAACTGAGTCCGTTTTCACCAGTGCTAAGCTAAGTGTACCAATGAATATAACTTGTGGAAGCCAAACGTATCCACAGCAACGTAGCATAGCACATCTCTAAACGTGAAAATATAAAATAAAAAAATACTCCTACGCTTCATTGAGAAAAATCTACGGGCCACAATCGGAGAAACGTTTCTCGATTTCTACCTATATTTAGATAATAATATTGTTACCTTTAAATAGCTTTGGAAAATAGGCAAGGAATGTCAAAGGACCTCACACTGGTTCAGAAGATACATTACAGTAATAAATAGATACTAAGCAGTGAGAAAAACAAAATAATAACGTGAATTATGTGTTTACTTGGCAACCATGTTGAATGTTCAGTTCTTTTTTATATAATAATATCTCGAGTCGTTATTTTGTAAAATCGGTTCTTGTTGAAGGATACACATATAATACTTATTTCTTTTTTTGTAAGAAGAATAATAAAGCAACGTCACCCTCATTATAACCGACTTAAAAAAAATTGGACTCAGTTTGACCCGGATGTATGTATGTATGAATGTTTGTGCTGATTTTGATGCTGTTTTCAGCATAGTATTTTTCAGACTTATGAGAAGGCTTTAGGGATATTACCAGAATTAAAAAAATAAGGCATTAAAGAAAATTGAAATACCGTTTAAAAAAAAGATTTATACACAGGTACTTCCCGAAATGTTATAGGCTTGCATTGATAATATAATTAATTCTTGAAAAAACCGAATGTGTATAAATTATCCGGCACCACACTTTATGTAACTCCAACTGATTTTGCAGCTGCCCATAAGCAGCTCTAACCAGGAGATGCGACGGCTCGTTATCTCATAAGTGTATCATTGGATGTTTAAAAAAAAACAAGCGAAAATTATATTTATTTCCAATCTGTACAAAGTACAACTAAATCTGATCTTATGAATAACCTCTAGTTGACTTAAAATACAATGCCTGTATAGAGATGAATGCATTAACACGACAACCTACATAAGGACAACAATAAAACTACTGTGTGATTAGTCTCGTTGTGTGTATGCTCCATTGCTCCATTGTGTTAGTTTACAAATGGCCATTACCGTTTGACTGAATGAGGCATATTGATTCACGCCGACAATGCATTGAGCTACTGACGGCCATAGTGCCGCTATAGAATGGCTGTAAAACTAGATCTACAATCACATAAAGTTTTGTTTGCAAGTACTAGATAGCTGCAAATTTATATAGATTCAAAACTTGGAGTACTTCTTAAAAAAAAAACTACGTGAAAGTAAATTATTATGCTACGTAAAACGTATCTCCTTCTTAGGGGCAGCAATAATACCTGACATTGTAATTGTAATTATACGAACATTGACCCTAACCATATGACCTTCATGTAAATACGTGTCAAGGAAAATCAAATATCTACCGAGCAACATTCCAACCAAACTGTAACGTTTAAACGCTACCACTTAATTCCATTCAAACATTAGTTTGTTCCCAGCTCGGCACTTTGCCTCAATACAAGCGAATGATCGTATTATCCAACAGCATTGGGGGACTCGTGCGGTCCTCCAATGCCCCCGAGACTTGGGGTAACTCGTCACGTCGTATAAAAGCTATAACCGTTCGTTACAACGATGTTCCCCCCACTCGGAGAACTCGGGGGAACTCGGACAAAGCAACATAGACGCCTTTTACCTCTGATTGCGTTTGACACCGACTCAAGAAACGGTCTCAGGAACTATGATTGGAAACTGTCCTGTCCAATAATAACAATGTCTCGATAAAGTAATGGGTTTAGAGTGGAACATATTAGCGAATAAGTTGTCAATCGGATTGATTTGACCTGGCTAATAACTATTTGTTTTAATAAAAGAAGTAGCATGAAGTGTTAAGTTCTAATCTTATTAAATAAAACTAAAAAATCACAAAAAATATTATATAACACTCCTATGTTAAGATACGACTATTGCTCTTAATTATAATGTTATGAAGATGGAATAAACCTGTCACATTTCCATTCCCGAACGAAGCACTTTCTACGACAGTACTGTAGGTAATTAATTTGCTACTTCACAAAAAGGATTACTCTGTCCGTCAGTGAAGAACTTACGTATATTTGAGAAGAAAAACAAGGTAAAATGAAATACGTTTATATTTCAAACGTTTTCTCTGTACACAAATAATTTGTTGTTTCTTTCACCAACGGCATACAGTAAAGAACATCAAATAATAACTGGAACAATCTCGCATGTTTGTCCTGAAAATCTGTTTATTTATTCAGGTCAATTCGTTTAATATTCATGTTATTAGGTAATCGTCCTTTCAACAAACATATTTTAACTACAAAATTACTCTTCATCGTGAGCAGCGTCTCTCTGTGACTCGAAACTAGTAAAGCTTTTCTCCATTAATATACGTGGGTAAACTGTGATGTTTTAGCTATTTAGTATGTCTCATATCTCTGTAGATATATTTTACCAATATTCTAACCAAACTAAAACCTTGCAATCGATTCGGCAGCAGAAATAAGTTTTAATAGGACCACAATCTAATCTTAGAACAAAAAGAAAGTGTCTAACTATAAACAATTTGGTCAAATAAAAGTTTGGCAGCGAGACAACAGAATTCGTTGTACAGTCAGCGCCTTGACTGACAATGGGCCAACACAAAGTTGATATCTCCGAGGGTTTCATTAAAATTGACAATGGTGCTTTTAGCGGTGATTGTTCACCACCCTTCGTCTTCCAAATATTCGCGAAAATCATTAAACGAACGCGACATAACTTGCTTGAACATAAAGAGTTTGCGTTTATTACCGAGAGTAGATTACGTAAATTAATATAATATAAGTAATACACAACATTATTACAATTTGAATTAGGTATTTTTATCTCTCTATTTACGTCTTTAATATAAGATAAGAATGAATGTTAATTAATAGATTAAACAGGTCAAATCTGAATGAGACCTTGTGCTATCTGATAGACCAATTCGGAAGAATTCATTATAAAATTATGATCTCTCTTTTATGTTTATTTACATTATGAGAAATGTAGATTCCCGTAATTGTGATGTGTGTGGTGTACTTAAGGATGTTCAGCATATATTAATAGAATGTAATAGGTAAATATAAAAGTGAGAGGTACTATGATGGATATTGGGCCTGTTTTAGTCATTTTTAGAAAATCCTGATTCATCTGCTGCAATCAACTTATTTAAGGTGTTCACACGTCAGTGATATCCTGTTACTGACATATAACTCAACGGAGCTGGCATGTTCTAAGAATAAAAGCCCCTAAAATAAAAGATTAAAAAAAAATTTTATTTAAGAAAAACCTTTAAAAAAACTTAAACCAATTTCACAGTCTTCTCCCGAAAATCGAAATCGAAACTCAAACATCATAATCCATTTGTGATCAAATTTTTCGTGTTACAGAATAATTTGTGTGAATCGAAAGTGAATGCTTAATAAGCATTGTACTCGGCCCTCGACTGGATAAATGTGAGTATTTACTCCCATACATTGGGAATCCTTATCCTGATGCTTGCGATATTATTCGATGTAAAAACGATTTGTGAAGTGAATTCTAAAGGTGGGATTAGTGTGTAGGTTAAGGAAAAATATGTTGTAACAATTATTGTTTTTAAATTAGCATATAAACCTTTAGGGCTTTTGGTTTTCGTGTTCATATATCCAGAATCTAACTTACTAACCTTGGACTGATATAATTACAACATTATATAGCCTGTAAGATTTAAAAAATCTACCTTACCCAACAATCACCCAGCAATACACTTGTATTTATTTTAGTGTTATAGGTATCCATTACATACCAACGCCGCTTGTGATGTTTCGTCGTGTTAGTAAAGTTACCGTAGGCCCAAGTAAAATCTCCCTAACCTCCTCAATCCCCGAATCCCTAGCAATCCTCAAATTTCTAAAACCCAAAACGCACTTCTAACGCCTCTGGTGTTTCGGGTGTCCATGACCGGCGCCGATTGCTTACCATCACATCTATCTGCTCGTTTACCGACTTATCCCCGTAGAAAAAAAACAGGCAATCCGTTGTTAAGTAATCGGTGTTTGCTCATTATCCCATTAAAATAGAATAAAATAAAAAGCTTCCTTGAAACTAATAAACTAATAAAATCCCCGTGTAGTAACATTACAGTAACTTCGTAGTTTCCGAAATCCGGATTCAATAAGTATTCAGTGACCATTCCCTACACGAAACGCACACAAACATGCAGACACACCTACACGGTCCAGGTGACATTGCTATCCACATAATGTGATGCAAACTGCGGCGCCAACTGTACACTGTCCTGAATTTCAAACTAACTAATGTCCCGGAATACTTGAAGTAATACTAACAAAACTTATATTCACATAGGAGAATGTAAGCTGGTATTTTCTTGCGTTACTATGCAGTTGCTGTTGTGTGTGGCGGTTTCAATTCCTACCTGTAAGAAGGCTGGTTGTAAATCTGTCTAATTCTATATCTTCTTTCTTTCTCATAAATGTTACCCCACACTAGGATTTTCTCCTGTGTCGTAGGTGCGTTTATAAACATACATGTCCTCATACTCATGACACCCAGACCCGAAACAACAATTTGTGGATCATACAAAGAGTTGCTCTGTGCGGGATTCGAACTCGCTACATGTTGCACGACAGCCGGTTGCCCAGTCACCACACCAACCGTGCAGTTAATTTGTTACTGTTGCTCGCTAAAGTAACAAACCTAATAGCTCCTAACCAAACCTATATAGTGAGTTTAAGTACCAAACTTTAGCATCGATAATGTAAAATTTTAGTGAGAAAATAAAACACAAAAATAAAATATAATATAGCTGTAGCTGATACTACTTACAAGTGTATGAATTCAACGCGCATTCATGGTACACTAGTTACGGCCGTCCTGTGTTACATATTGTTCCATGTTACATATTTGACACCCACTTGCGAGACACGTCACTGAGAATGTATAGCGATTCATTCATACGCTAGTGTGGCCGAGGCTTTACCTCGTAAATACTGTTTTACATCGCAACATCGCAGCGCTCAAACAAAGTTTGATTTATGCGCCCTCTGCCGACTCGCAGCGCAGACGGTAACGCTAACTGAAAAACAAAGTAATTTGTGTATTACACATTTTTACATAAACATAGCAATTTCGTAATTGGTTCGCGAGTAGATTGCTTTTATAAGTGTTTGCGAGTGTTTCGCCGTTTCAGCAGATTTTTGCATAATCGTGTAATGCATGCTTGGTGTGGCTGTGTAGGTTTATTGAGTTGCAAATTGACTTTTATCAAATTTGTTTTTTATTGAATTAAATTAACAACAACAATTGTGTACAATTTATTCTGTCTTTATTAGACTCGAAGTAGTAAAATCACTAGTCTACCTGTCACGTACTATCCCGGACAATAAACTTATTTTTCAGTAGCAGACGATCTCTAATAAAATTTAAACGCAAGCTCAGACAGTCCCGAGGTAAACGACACTGCACCGCCGTCAAATCGTAAAACGCTCTACAAATCAAAAGAAGTTCAAAGGTTTAAAGGTTTTATTTCGGTTCGTTGCACATTCGCTTTATGCAGAATTTTGCACTTTCTCTAAGTAGCTTGGCACCTGAAGTGCGCGTGAAGCGTCTTCGATTGCCTCGACCTCGACACTCTACTTCTCAAATAGTCTCGTAGCACTACAGCTACGGTGCTACGCTAGTGCTACGGCGTAGCATGTAGCTTGTTTATTCTTAAACTAGCTGATTCGTGCGGCTTCGCTCGCGTGGATTACAGACTTTCTGACGAATAAACGTAGCCTAAGTTACTCCTTAATACATCAGCTACCTGGCAATAGAATTCCCTCCAAATAAATGTTGTTTGTACTTTTTATTTGTACCCAATCAAATAATTGTGTAACCTTACACATTGTTTTAATAATTAATATCATAACATTTAATTTTAACATTAAGGAATACTGTCTCAATTACAAATAAGTTCATTATCATTACCATAGTAATGATAATGTACCATAGTACCATAGTAATGATAATGAACTTATTTGTAATTTCTACGTCAATTCGATTCCCGTCCCAATTCATCAAGTTACACGATGTGTGAAACGATTGAGCAATAAAACGTTAGGTAAACAAAATGTAAAGTAGTTATTGAAAACGTTCAGGCAGGAAATGGGAAGGCCGTTGGCACCGGAACTCGTCACCCGGTAACTATGCCATCTGACCGAACTAAATTTTAACCGTATTTTCGGAACATCATCGTTCTGTTACCAGGCCGACCCCGTCTGTCCTTTTTTTAAAAGAAACAAAAGACAATTTTCTGTAGAACCACTTTAATAAACCACACACACAAAAGTTTTCAGGTATGATTTCCAACAATGTCCCTTTTAATAGTTCAGAGATTAATAGTAAGTAAGTATGTGTTACGCGACAGTGGCGTGGGAGCGTCCAGAATCTAACTGAATAATGGAAAAATATAATTCTACTGTATTCTGTAAAAATGAATGCTCAGCATAAAGATGCAATGTTATTCGTGGAAAAATACGTTGTTTGATAGTGTAAGTTGATTTAGACCTTACTGCCTTGTAATAAGGGTTATAACAGTTCGAAGTCATTGCGGGAGGCCTATGTTCAGCAGTGGACGTCCTATGGCTGATATGATGATGATTATTCGATTCGAAAGGAAAATAGGCACAATATTTTAGCAGTACAGATTTAAAATACGTGCAGTTTATATGTCAACTAAAAATCACGGTTTACTCACGTAAATTAATGTAGAAAAGCTCTATTAGTTTCGAGTCACAGAGGGACTCTTCATTATGAGCAGCGTGCGCAAATGCGGTGACATCCGTCAACCTGCTATATAGGCTGCGCGATGTAAACCTATGTCGTCGTATGCAACGTTATTATAAAAAATCAGTATATGTTCAAAATAAAATAAAGCAATAATAATATTTTAATTACTTCAAAAGCCACTGGTCAGCGTATGTGGATACTAGATGAATACGATTGCCAAAATGAAGACGCCAAAAACATGTTATTTTTCTTTGATTAATTAAGAAAACATGTAATGAAAACTGAAAAGATCGTTTTTCCAATACAAACATTAACAAATCCATTAATAATATGTAAATAATGATTGAAAATAGTATATTAATCAAATAAAGTCCATGTTTAAGCTGAATAATCTAACTAATCACGGCATGCCGATTCCAGCAGCAATACGTTAATTAAAGGCATCCCTAATGGATAGACAAATACAACCGTTTTGTGCGGTACGAGTATGCAATGCATTTGTACGTAGTACTGGTAGAGACATACCTTCATGCCAGATTCGATACTTGTTTAGTTATCGATATACTGTTATAATATCATTTATCTTGCTTGCTCATTCTTTTAAATAAAAGTTTAAGGTGCTGACTCGATTATACAACTCATATTTTATATTAGCTAAAATATTTGTTGTATTATTTTACTTTAACTTTTAGTAATCAAAATTGTTCTTTATCTTTTACTAGCTACGTTCACGCGGTTTCACCCGCTCTGCTCCGTTCCTATTGATTATAGTCTTTGTAGTGATGTTTTATAGTCTATAACCTAGTAAGTAAGTCTATAGTCTAGTTTTAATATTTTCTCAATAAATAGACTAGATTATCCAACACAAAAATTCAACTCGAACCAGTAGTTCCGGAGATTAGTGAATTCAAACAAACAAACTCTTCAGCTTTATATAAAAGTATAAGATAACTTTACAATATAAGACACTTGAATAATTAGGACATTCATTACTTAAGTCCTCTAAATATGAAAATCTAAAACAACACGTTTGTACCTCTTTTTCTGACGAGTTTGCAATAGTTAGTTTCATGAACAATTATCATGAAGATAATTATCTTCATGATAAACTTTAAGCTAAACAACTGTTCCTTTATTAAAAAAAACTAAAAGTTGTATCAGAGTATCATTACGCAAATTCAACTCTATCCCTTCGAGGATAAAAAGTAATATTATTTAAAATTCACAAATATTTGACGTACCTACATGTGTGTCTCTTTTTGTTTCAAACTAAATAACTGGAATGTAATTGCTCAGAGCTGGTTGATTAATTGCCTAATCAAACCGGTACCAAAGCTGATGGATGTACAGATAACCACCAGGTCAACCTACACATTTCTGTCAAATTCCTTTATCCGATTTTCTACTTTACTGTTTTCATATAAAGTTCATAACCCAATGACAATAATTGACGGGTTGATGTATGTTGATCTGCTTTGTGTATGTTCGTTATCCCTAGCATAACAAATAAATTACTCTGTATAAAGTCCTATCAACTTCCTTATTCAATCCGTACCAAAAATTTACTTATTGTATGTACTACATAAAGTTGGTCGCTCTCTAAAAGACAAAAACCCTTTTAGGTAAATTTAAAGTTAGTTTTTTAAACAATCACTTCACATTACAACAGCCTATAAGTGGCCACTGCTGGCATGGAGAATGAAGTTTTGAGCGTTAACCAACACGTTTACTCAATGCGGGTTGGTGATTTCCGACTTATAATAAAAAAAATATAATTATGCTCTAACAATATAAAAACCTAAATACAACCTGAATTCTGAAGAAAAATAACCATATTATCCTGATAAGTTCATGAATATCGTAAAACTATCTATACATTAATGGGATGATAATCTTAAAACACGCCTTTAAATTAAAAGAGCCTTCCTTACTTCAAGCTTAATAATGCTTGAAGTAATATTTACTTTAAGAAGTTAGTGCTTTAAGTATTAAGCTTTAAACTTGAAGCACTAAGTATTTCAACACTATTTAAAAAAACCTAATATTGTCACTTGACAATCGAAAGTGATAAAAAATTCCTTTATTGAGTACACTCACAAATTACAATAGAAAGAAAGAAAAACAGTTTATTTGCAGCATTAAAAAAACAATAAACATAAAAATTAATATTATAAAAAAAAACATAACATAAGTCATGGTGCAAAAAGGCCAGTACTCAGCTTAAATGCCGCGACCCGAGCGCGATAGCTCGAGTCGCGGCGCTGATTTTCAGCACTGGCTCAACGTTATAATATAAAATAAATAAGTAAATACTTTTAAACAATAATCACCTCATGTTCATCGACAATCCCCAAAAAACAAGATAACAAGATAATAATATCACTCTTCATATCCACAAACTCGTTTCACACAAAGTGTAACGAATGAACAGCCCTCAAAACATTAGTATGCAACTTATGAGCAATTACGCAACGCAACAACAATATAAATGGAATAGGTTTGTAACAAAATCTTGATAACTCCGTGGTTACTGCTCCTTGTTCAGCCATTTCATACTGAACAACAAACCTCTGAGTATAAATGTAAAAAGGGTCGGAAGTGTTACTGCCGAGTTAAGGATTGAGCCAAGAAATATTATATTTTTTTCGGTTTTCCGAAAATTTCTCACTAGTAACACGGAGTCTGGAATTGTGTCCAGTTATGGCAATAGGCTCACTCACTATTACATAGGACTTATAACACAAATGTACATTTTACAAAATTACGTGCCATATTGTGCCCATGTCTTCTTCAGTCACGCACAAAATATCCCTGTAACACCATATGCAAATACTCACACCACTAGATAACACTTTCACCGCTAGTTCAAAAGGTAACTTGGGAACTAGCGATAGCATGTCTTATTCATACTCCACTGTAAGCCTCGTATTCAAGTACTAAGAAGATTTATCTCAGTTGGGTACTTAGAAACGGATTTCGCGGTTTACGAGGCATTTACGGTTGTATAAATAAAACAGTGATAATAAAAACTTGACTGAGCCACATCAAACGGGTTATGGAGTATGTACCTACTGCTATAACTCGGCCATGATAAAGGAACCTTGCTATAGAATTGTAGGTACACTGTTGTCTTAGTACTTTGCACAAATACAAATTGAAAATGTACTAAGTTTCAATTATACAAACTTATATTTCAGTTAAGACATTGATTCGATATTTACTTGTCTTGCTAAAGAACCTACGCCTGCTTCTCGAGCCGGAGCCCTGGTAAACCCGCTAAGTAGTCCGCAGCTCCGGATCAGGCATCAGCCCTACTGAGCCCCTTTTGTGGTGATCTGATGGCTCTTTGGGGCGCGCGCGGAACTCGACGCACAGGTCTGGTTCTGGTCGGGTGGCGAGCTACTCTAGCTCGCCGGCTATAGACCCGCACATCTTTTGTATTTGACATTCAAAAACAATAGAAATCTTATAAAAAATAATGCTAATATGATTTTTAAAAACTCAATTAATTCCTGTCCAATTCATTAATATTTGGGAAGATACATTCAAAACAAATGATACCGTCCAAATCGGATTCACAAAGCACGGGCAAGCAGCAGCCTGTTAAAACCAACAACATTTGGAAAGTTAATGAAAATTTTAATGGAAACAAATGAACCGCTATTTGAGTCCATAACGTCCGTCCGAATGAACAACAAACTGGTCGGCCGTTTCTCCCTGCAAAGGTCGAAGGCCCAAACTAATTATTATTAAAAGCATTTATTTACCTACACAAAAATACTTTCACAATATAAATATTTAATGAAAAGGCTCTTTCAATCTGTTCGGATTGTCTGACTGAGATTAAATAATTGTGTGTGCGACTGTTGTGATAGAAGTGTTTGGTTTGATTCACAGTTACTATTAAGATTATTTGTAGATATCAGTTACTGTTATTTAATATGATAATAGAAATGAGAAAAAACTAAGACTAACAAGACTGGGCAAAAGTAAGGTAAAACTTAGTATTTTATATAACATATTGTACTCTCTTTAATAAATGACAATACATTATATAAACGCCATTTACCAACACAAAAAAAAATTATCAAAATAAATAGAAAATGAAAAGGTCTCCGACTGTTTGTATTGTATGTTGCGCTGTTTACTCGTATTAAGAAAAACATAGTTTAGTGTTGACATAGTTGATACTAAAGGATCAACTTGTGTACTTTGCTACTAAGATATTGTTTAATAAATAATTTAACGTGATACTTAATCTCCTGCTAATATAAAATACTAGCTTTTGCCAGCGGCTTCGCCCGTGCTACCAGGATAAAAAGCAACATAATAATAATAATTATGTGGTATTCCACTCTCTAGATTGCTTGACTAACTCATTGTTCGGATTCCAGCGATCATCAGTGCAACTGCCGAGCAAAAGGGTGTTTACATTTTCGGGCTGAACTAAATTTCTCATTATTAATAACATAAAGGTTTAGCTATAGGAAAACCCGGTAAACGAACAAACGGATCACATAATGGTAAGCAATCGCCGCCGCCCATAGACACCCGAACACCAGAGGCGTTGCAAATGTGTTGCCGATCTTTTGGGGTTTAGGAATTTGAGGATTTGGAGGTTGTGGAGGGGGGTAATTGGAGCTCCGTTATCCTCACTCATACGACGAAACACAACGCTTTATTTCATGTCGGTCTGTGAAGCCGTAGTATCACTCCGGTCGAGCCAACCCATTCGTGCCGAAGCACGGCTCGGCGAACCACACCAGGTCTGTGCACACTTACGCCTTATAACAATAGACTCACCCCCTTATACTTATATGTGATTAGTCTTGAATTTACTCATTAATAGCTGTATTTAAAATACAGCAGATATTCTATCATATGTATAAAGCAACATTAACATGATTTGATGTGTGCTAAACACATGTCAGTGTGTTTATGTTATGTGCCCACACTAATTAATCGCCACTAAAGTGGTCGGGTAAACCTCAAACTAATTGCTAGCACTGAGCTTACAATGGTTGTATTGTCTCACTAACATTCAATACACTATAGATACATCGAAACTGACGTATAGAACTTGCAATACATTCCGAGACACTAAGAAAATAATACAATATATTAAACAGTTTTTAGGCATGGCTTCCTAACTAAAAAATTTGAAGCTACTTCGACTAGTTGCGAGCCACGACGGGAGCTCGTATTCATGAGCAGTATGTGTGACAACAAGTGTCGCGCAGCCATATATATATTTGTTAAGATCAAACAGTAAATAGGTACACACTTCAACAATAAACCAATAAACAAATAAACATTGAACCATAAACGAGGTCTACTTCAAATAATAAAATACTTCAGTAAATCTTAAACTTTAGCTGTTCCAATACAATTTATCGTAGCGCGGACCGCCGTAGCGGGCTCGTAGCGTGACGTCACTACTACGACGCCTACGCGATTGCAGTATACGTCACCGACTCGCTACGCACGCTACGAGACAAGATTGGCTCAAGTTTCATGTTCATTGGCACGTCGTGTAATTTGCTCACTAATTATTTATTTATAGTACATTTTTGATGACGTCAATTTACCTGATAAGTTGTTACAAGTTATAAATAAATGTGACGAAGACTTAGACGTATATTATTCTTCAAATAATCCACATGATGTCTTCTCGTGTTTTTATCACAATCAACCTCAAACAAAAATATGACTTTCATTAAGTGTGACTCAAGACCTTCCCTTTATTATATCCACTAGTATTATAATACAATTCGTTTGAAAAGGCGGAAACAGTGTACACAACCAGACACAAGGAAAAAGAAGGATACTTGACTATACGAATACTTTTTTATTACTTAAAGGGCTTTATTTCTGAGATACAATTATTTAATTGTTACACTTAATTGTTACTAGCTGACCCGGAAAATTTCGTACCTTTAAAACCTTCGTTGAACTTCCACTAATAATTCAAGATGAAAATTTGTCAAATCGGTCATGCCATTCTCGAGTTTTAGCGAGACTAACGAACAGAAATTGATTTTTAAATGTTGTATGTACATTATAGTGCAACAAAGATTCTTAATCATAATAATCCATAAGCACCAGTTTTCTCATGTTTACAATTAAACAGTAGAATAAACTAAAAATTTACTCCAATTATTTAAATCCTTGGGTCGGCATTAAATCAAGGCTTAACAGCTTAGTCCCAGCGGCTCCTTGTTAGACGCCAATTGGTTCCCAGAGGACCAAAGCGGTTTTTCCCGCGAAAATACGGATCCGTGGCGCCGCCATCTTGCATAAATGTTGATTCATAAAATGTTGCCAGATGAATTATTATTTTTGTGTTTGTTATTTTTTTCCAAAAATTGTATTTTAATCATTACGTCTTATTAATAGGGGTTTTTACTAAACATCTAATACATTTCTTTTTAAATGGCGTATTCCATTTATCAGTCTTGGCAAAAAATGTTTGTAACGAAAAGTCCAGTTCCTACAATCAATTAGCTGAAACTCCAACAAAAAGGCGAGAAAGCTTTGACGGAAAAAACGGAACAGTTTTTACTGCAACCTTTATATGAAGCGATAATTCAGCAAAGAATAAAGGAAAATTGAATTGAATCTTTTATTTTCTACTAAAAATGTGAACAAAATTGAACGTTGTCTTTTAGAAAACCTACGATTAAATGCTAAAAGAGATACTATTGAATAATAATATTCCTAAATGGTTTGTAGTTAACATAGTTACTAGTATAGGTACATTATGTCTGAAAGCTCCAATGTCTTTCGCCAAAACTTAAAACGCTACTTAAATAAATAATTCTTCTTAACGATAATTTTATTTTAAAAGATCTTAATGAGTCTTGAATAAAATAATACTGCTTTTAAATATTTTTTAGTCTGGCAATGACAATAAAATACACTTCAGTACCTTTAGTACGAATTTGCTTTACGTTTAAAGTAATTGAAACAAAAGCGTTCGGCGTTTTGATTGGCTGGCTTCTATACCAACCAATCAGAGAGATGTACGCGCTTTCATTTCGCGACCTCGTACTAAAGGTGCTGTATAAACGTTATAATTTAAAAAATCTTGATTTGTTTTAGAAATTAAATTTTAACTGCTTCGTTAATTAAATGGTGTGTCTGCCATAAGTACGTCTGCCGAACAAGGAGTTCTAATTTCCGAGAGTTTCGTTTTTTTGTGATTTGTAGAACATGATTAAAATAACAATGTGCCACAGTGTAACATTTTTAACAAAAACAAAGGCGAGAGTAATGCAACATATAGATATGGTATACGTGTATACGTACATAATTGGTAAAACCGAGTCGGCGTTTCAATCACCGATTAATTTGATCTCTTGATGCCAGGGTCGCACAATGGACACAGCACACGGTCTACCCTTATTTACAGTGCCCAATCCAGTAATTAAATTAAACAGACTTAATAGGATTCGTTAATTGTCAGGCCTTTCTATTCTAATTAAGTATTTTATTTTGGCTTTAGGTAAAATTGTAGAGGACTTTTGTTAAATATTTGATAATTTAATTATTCGACTATTTGATAATTTAATTATTTGATTAATTGACCAATTGCCATTGCTGTTATTATTCGATATTTTTACTGTGAACTTAGAACTGTAATGTGTGTGATACATCGTGCCTAAAAGTAGTGTATGTTAGTATAGAATACGACACTCCATTAAAGGTAATCTTCAGAATCAGACGTATCCTCATTTGCCCCCGAATCTTCATTGCAACACCAATTTGATTAATTATTATAAAGAGAAAATATTCGATAAACTCCAACCAAATACTTCATAGCAGCAACAAATTGGAGACTCAAACACTCTAGATTGTATCCATTATAATTAATTACCTCATAACACTATCTATATATTAATACGTGATGCAAAAACTTTGGACCGCTTTTTACGAAAATTGCGCGGACGTAGGAGCATAAAATTAGGTACACTTATAGTTTATGTGTAGGAGAAGTGCAGGACGCTAATATTTTTCAAAAATAATGCTTATAAAGTACATTAAATTAATAAATAAAACATTACACACACATGCATAGTATCTGATCGTATTTGACAAAACGTCAAAATCGATAGACATTGCGATGATATTGACGTCTCATATGAATAGAGTTTTATAAAAGAGTTTGTTTGAGTTTGAGTTAAATAAAAATTATCCTTGAACGTATGTTAAGTGGTATTGTAAATTAAATCGTATATGGTTGAATTTCAACCACTAGGCGACCACTAGTAATTATAATTACTCTAATCAAAGCCATTATGTGGGACCACGAAACTAATACATTACTAACCAAGATCATTTGAATAATTTCAAACACACATATATTCCATCAAAGTTTAAACATTTCATCATTACAATATCTCGTGTCTTTTTTATGTTATGTTATGAGTCTAGTGTAATTGCTATATTGCTTTGGGCAACATTCCGGACTTCATACTACAAGATAGCGAGGTTTAAGAAAAAATAAAGACCATTGGGGTCTTTATTTAAAATTATTATAATAAATATAATTGTACTTTTCTCAACCCGGGAATTTATCTCAAATCCCGCTTTTCGACACTTGTACTTGCTACTCAAACAAAAAGGAACACATTCGAGAATATTCGGCAATATTCGACAGTCTGTCGCCAGCCGGCAATAACATTAAAATCGGAATAGGTGAACCGTACGCCGCGAATACGCCGCTCGAGCGGTCCTGAGCAGCTCAATTATCGAATCAGAACCATTAACCCGCATAGGTGCTGCGCATCAAGACATACTTCGCTGTTCGCTGACTGAGCGACGATTACCGGCGAATCTAGAATTTCGCTTACGCGGCTTAAGATAGATCGAGCTAAATTGCCTAATGGAATATCCTAGCACCTAGCATATTAACTAACGATTTCTCCAATTCCAATTCTGAACTTTGTTAGTATATTAGCTGTACGATTTGCTGATAATGTGGGTTTTGGTAATCACGATCCTAAACTTAATTTTAGAGCTGAAATGATCTGATTATTTGATTGTTAATTATTTGATACATACTTTTACTTAAACTGCTTGTATGCAATTGTGCTTAAACGTACATTTTTATATAGCGCGGTTTTAAATTTAATAAAAACTGAGCCACTTTATAAAAATACCATTTTGCATTTTGGTCCTTCGGTACGACGTAACAAATGAATCTGTTCAAAGCTGAGCTGAGTTTAATGCAAATGTGCACCCGCATGCGATCGATAGTCACCTTGACACTCATTTTAAAGCTTAACCCTAAGTGCCAGCTGTCGGTGAGTCTGTGACGATAGATAACAAACTATGCGCAGATATTTAGAGATAAACCAGTTATAAAACCGCATTGGTAAGTGATGTAGTTTTGAAATAATATGACGTTGCGCCTTTTACCTTGCACGAGTAGGCAGAAGTGCACATACATCTGAAATATTAAGACCATTTTTTGTCGGTTATATTATTACGAAAGATTGCTAAAGATACACTGAAAAAAATGGAAAAAAGGCACAATTCCAAACTCTGTGTTATTAGTTGTGTCAAATGATTTCCTTCACATTTTGAAGTAAAGGAAATCATTTGACACAACTATGACGAAATAATATGCTTACGTTTTTATGAAATCTTAATAAGTAGGAAACAAAAGGAATAAAAAACCTAGCTTAACCTCTTGTATGCTGTATATAAGATAACAATAGAAAATACATTGGTCTCGCGTGGATTTACGTTCCGGCACACGACGGGTTAAAATAGCGAAACGTACCATAAGTCACAAACAAAACTATTCTCTCTAAATCTAACCATCTATGTACGTATAAAACTACACTAGTCCACCAACCACCATCCAGCAGCTAAAAGTAACGCTAAGCTGAGCACTAGCCTAGCCACGCGTGCATACCTAGCCACGCGCGAAATGAAAAGAGATGGAAAATACCACATCCAGGCACATTCCTATTACATCTCTGCAGTTCGAAAATATTTGTTGCAACCACGTTTTTTCTTACTTTTAGTTGCACTTTTAATACAATCTCTTTTCATACTAAATACCAATAGGTATCTACCCAACCCACTTCTAATGCACGAAATAGTAACACCCACTTTCTACGAGTTAAATTATGAATGCTATATCAAAAGACATAGGAGATAAGCTGATGGCTATACACCAAGCATAATGGATTCGGTGAAATTATCGAAAATCAGAATCAAAACCAAAATTAAAAGAGAATCGAAACACATTTATAGCACCTCGACACACACATTTAAGATGTAAAAAGGTAAATCTTTAGCACACCGATTGAATAAACACATTTGCATAATATACCTACCTACAAGTACTCAAGTACAGCTCCAAAGTTAGGAATTGTGGTTCACCGAGAATCAAGGAATGAAGGCGATGAACTGAGCGTTCTAAACCGCAAACCGTCTGCGTTTGATAACAACCTCAGAGGAGTTTTTGTTATCACGTATGAGGGTAGCACAAACGTGAGTACCCACATCCTTACTCCCGCAATACCTTTTCATAAGAAATACATTGTACGCAGCAAAATATAAATATGTACTATGTTATTTTTTGTCAACATGTTTGTCGAAAACAACGTAAGATCAAATATTCAGTGTTTAATTTTTGTAATGGATGTTTATAGCCACGTTGTTGCCTTGATTTTAATGATACGAATATGTTATGTCTGTAAATATTTGTTCAAGTTCTGAATGCGACAGGTTCAAAAGACTCGTCGATATAAGGAAGTTTTAACAAAAATCAAAGTTTATTTTATTCTAGGAGTATCTCTTTATGGTTTGCAATCATCATTATAAAGATATAATTAGCAAAACAACTATAGGTATATACTATACTCTGCTTAAACAAAATAAACAAATAAAACCGAAACAGGTAATACCAATCAACGGAGATCACTGGCAATCGTCCCAAGATCAATTTATAGCTGACCAGACGTACCTGAATACACACACAAGCAAAAGGTCTCAATCTACACACATTTCTACAAAAAATAGCAACCGAAAAAGGCCTTACGTAGGTACACAAATGCACGTGAAGCTATATCAATATATCAAATTGCTTTAACCGATTTTCAACCTTAAATATTTTACCATAAAGTTAAAAATAGCTTGAGAAATTTAGAGTAAAAGGGTATCTTGATATGCTTGTCAACGTTGCTAATACACCCCGAAAGATCTTCCATTCAAAGCACAACCGCGGTCTCCGAATGGAACAGAATAACAAAGTGAATCCCGGTACATGTCCCGTGCAATACTTTATCGAATTGACCTTCGATTTGTTCAATTGAAATGTGAAATCGGGAACTAGCTTCGAAAAGGATTGACATATAAATCTAGGCTAAAGAACATTTGGACTTTGTGGTCAAAAAGGTAGTACCTATTTTATTTTTAAAAGTATTTGTAAGTGTATTTGCTAAGGTAATGTGGTCTCAATGAGATTTTCTTTTGCCACTAACTTTAAATCCCAACGTACTGAATGAACAATAATTGTGAGGATATAATTTGTTACTGAAACTAGGATTTCTCATAATTTATTGCACATACAAAATTAAGGTTTCATTGTAATAGTAATTTGAGTACAAGTACAATGAGCAGTCTTATCACATACGGCAATTTCTTCCAGACAACCTTTTCTTGATTCTTTCAATTTTCTTGCCATTTATAATAAGCCCGTAGTTCAAATTACAGTTACTTGTATTTCACGACTCTATTCACTTTCTAATCAATACGGTACTTTAATAGCATGTTCTAAATCTATTTCCATTAATCGATACCACATTATTAAACCTTTATCAGTTCTAGACACAAATTGCCCCACATTTGGTAACTCTATTTATAGACTCCTATTCCCCATACATTCAATAAATCTAATACGCCATTCCGACCCCAGTCAAGGTCAAAGCCATTTCTATAAAAAAACACCGAATTCGTGTTAGATAACATAAAGTTACTATCGAACATTTTGCTATAGGCTTCCGTGTCGTTAAGGGGGAGAAACTGCCATGTTACACTACAAAATATCCCATCAAATTGATCTCCAACGATCGCGAAATTCCCGTTATCGTTAATATAGGTACAACGGAGAATCAGTATCAGTGCGATGTCAGTACATCGTCAAAAAGGGACAAACAAAGCCATATCGGAGACATTGACCTTGGAACTCCATTTTGGCCCGTCGCCAATAGCTGTGCCTGTATAACGCTACACACTTAAGTAGACGCTTGTTTTTTTTTTAATTATTTGTCCAACACATTCAATGTTACTTACTTATTGGAACTAGTTGAAAAGTGGACACTTGAGAAACAATTTATCGTACTATATCGTAGACACATTTCTGTTATAGAAAATTAAAGTTTTTAAATAGATTTCGTTGCTTATTAACATTAGACTTGATTCGAGTTAATGAAAAGATTTTTATATTTTAGTATTTTTATTTTTATGGAAAATATACATATTATACCACATACACGTGTAGATCAGTTTAGCTATACATTAAGCGATTGGTAAAGTGATGTGTGTTATCTGACATTGCATGAATTTATTGTTCTTTTTTTTCATATATCGGTATTAATAAATCACATTTTTCCATTTATCCACATAAAATATGCATTAAAGCGATGAATATTTTTTAATATTTATTGTGTTTTCTAATTAACCATGTTTTAGAACAATTGTATGTCCTCTTAACATTCAACATTAGTGTGTTCAACTCTATTTCAAAGTTTTTTATATCTTTTACTTCCCTTCCTGTCCTGGCATAAAAACAAAATCTCATAGAAATCTCGCAAACAAATTAATGTTACGGAAAAGTCGTAAATTTAAGGTTTAAATACCAGCCGTGGTTATTGACGCGTAGTCTATAAAAAACTACACGAAAAAAGGATTTTATTGTTTCATTATTTTTACTTTAAAACTGATAATTTGCATTTAAAATATTGATTGTTATGTTTTTCGGCTTACTCTATTTTGTTTGACGAGGAACTGGACTAGTTTCAAGCCATGCTAGAGGCTCATACTCATGCAGCATTCCGCAATACACGACGTTTACCATTATTTCTGTACGGCAATTATTTTTTTGCCGTTATTGCCACAAATGTTGTTATCGTTTTGTTGGGATATATTTGCACATCTACTTCTCTTAAAAAATTAAACAGGCGTTATGCTACTACACCAAATCAGATAGTTCAGCAGCCACTCTCGGGACTACTACACCAAAACTCATTTTCTTATGAATAAACAAAACTGTCGTGTTTCTCGTGATGCTGCGTAGTACTAAGTTTACAATGTGGAGTTAAAGTGTAGTAAACACGCTGTCACGGCTTTTATAACTGAAACTACGTACATTTTTACATACATACGGACGTCATTTAGGCTCTCCACATACGAGTTAATGAAAAACATGGAGCGGACAGTTGTTCCCAGATGCGTAATTAATAAAATAAAAATTTATATTTAACCAGTATAACCTAGTAAAATAAAATAATATCGTATTTTTAAAACTCTAATATAGGTACAGTACCTACTTCTGGAATTCTAACTTTGATTCTTGACAACGCCCATCACGGGCACGGCTTTCATTTAAGAGGCTCACCACTCCTTTTTACAAAATAAAATGCGTATACCTTGATTACTACGGTACCAACGCTGTCTAGAAAAAGTGAAGAAAACCAGATAATATATCATGTTTTCTGTTCAAACGTAGTGTTTAATTAAGAAAATGTCAGATTCTCAGTGGCCACGTTTGCAGACAGCCTACCGGCACGATGTCACCACGGAGAGCGCACAACCCCTTATCTTACTACGTACGTACTATTCGTACGAGCCAAGGTCCCGCTATTTTACAGCACATCAACATGCGTGCCGCGTCCCCAGCAGTAAACGACGTGCTATCGCAGCGCCCTCTACTGATACCGTGACATCCACTTGAATACTAACTACTAGTCGCTGTCTTAACGTCTTAAAGTACCTTCTACCACTCATTTTCAGACTCCAAAACTGAAGAATTGAAATAAGTTCGGAGTTTTCAACTTGTTGATCATTTTTTCGGTTAAGGATTGTATAATGTTTGGTTTTAAAAAGGAGCTTTAGTTTGGTTGGTATTAAAATTGTAAAACAATCGCAATGTGCATTGGTTGTCATGTGAGTAGACACGTCTAGAGACACATGACTACTTCATCAAATGTCAATAGTTAGTACATAGTCTACACTACGAGAATGAGCTGCGGACTGCCTAGCGGGTCACCGGGGCTCCGGCTCGAAAAGCAGGAGCAAGAACGGGGTAGTTTTTAGTCAGTAAAAGTCTGACTTTCCCTATCACCTATCGCCTAAGGCAGAGAAAGTCATAGGATGATGGATGATTTTCCCCCCTCAAAAAATAACAACAACATGAGAATAGTTTAGTAAGATTAGTTAGCTCTAAGTTCAATTATATTTAACAAAATGGCAAACATCACAGTTACTACAATTTCTTTTTTTTTTTTGAAAATTGATCATACGTGATCTACGAGGTACAAAATATCAAGATCACAAAATCACCAATCCATATTTCAACCGCAACAAACGTAGATTCATTTCAAAGAAAGTATTCAACAAGTTTATCTTATCATAACCACATCATATTTTTTATGTTAAACGTTTGAGCATACAGCACACTTATCTAATCTGTATTCAATTTCTGTACAAAGTTGTATACTACCCGACCTACTGTTAGTGCGAGGCAATTTTTCTTCAAGTAAAAATGTTGTAAAACTTTCCCTCCGCCGAGCCGTTGAAGATACATGCCGGAGCAAAATTTCATTTTAGTGAGTTCAGCTGTTTAGAAAGACGTTGATAAATGAGTTAGTAAGTCACCTTGAAATTAGTGTCCTACATTTAATTTACTTCTGAAACGAAATTATTCAATGAATGTTCAAAGCACTTATCGTCTTTTGTAAAAGATTTGTTTTTGCTACCTGTTTTACTTTTTCAAACAGTTTTCCTTTTCCTATTTACGATAGACACTTGCAATATTTTTCTATGGTTACAGAATAATACGAAAATTAGGTAGGTGAGTCTAAACTGTACTCTTTCGATTTAAAATAAAACCGAAACTTTAACCTTCCCCCGACAATCAGCAGACGCAATCGAATAAAAATAAAATAGGACAATCGAATCCACCCACAGTCGGTAAAAACCAGTTTAAATTCAATTGTATTAACCGAAAAACGGATCGGATTCCTCTCCTTTACGTTTCACGTTCAATTGAAGTGTGATTCGCTTGTAAGCTGGTTACTTTGAATCTGCTCAATATTGTGCGTGCTTCTCCAAGGAATCTACAGATTACCACGGCTCTACATCGTAAATCGGTTTACTACAACCCGAATCAAGGTATCACAAATCCAATAAAACGACTTACCTTTAACTAGGAGACAGCTTTTTTGATGCCTCGCCTGATTTTGAAAAAGAAGATAGACAGAACGATGAAGACAGTATTTACTTTTAAACTCTAGATTCTACACTACATAAAAGTCCCATTGTTATATCAATTAGTTACCTAGTACTTGAAACAATCAAGATTTAAAGGATTCAAATTTGAGGTAATGTAGGTCGTATAAATGTAGATTGATTGGCAAATAAGTCAATAGAGGTAAGAGAACAAAAGAGATTTTCTATGCAACCTAAATATTTTAGAAATAAAAATGTACTAAACGATAGTACTTTCTGAAATCGAATTTGTAGTACGTGTGTTATTAAAATAAATTGTGCCTAAATATATTTGTAATACAAATTACTAAAACAAATACTGCTATCCATACGAAATCTTCCAAATGGACGCAAAGATAGAAAATGTTTAAATGAAAATCGTTTCACGTAGGACAGTTCGTTCGATGAAAGAGCAAACGATCGAATTCATTCAGGTCCTTGCTATTTAAGTAATTCTACTTCATTTAATCCAGAGTTCTCGTATTTTGTTATTAGTAGGGAAATATTAATGAACAAGTGGGCGAAACTCAACTCCGTGATGCTCATTAATTTGTCATAACTGCCCTGTTTCGATTACTGTTGTGATTTGAGAGTTATAATTTGAATTAAGTGGACAAAATTGTTCTTTATATTATATACCAACAAATAATTATTATTAGTGTTATGGAGATTTACAACTCTTCTAAATGTGAGAAGTTAAATCTCGTTACTTTAAAATCGTTTTAAAACCGAAACATTGGGTGTTATTCATCAACTAGTTTGGAAAATATATCCATCTGATGCTCTAGTTGTTTTTCTAGTTGCAAGGTTGAATGGTTGTATATGATAGAGTAGTATGTATTTTTGAAACTATAGTTTTCGTGAAGTTACATTTTTTGTACTAAGTTACGCAGTTAAGCCTCACTACCGGATTGGGAAATAACCTGTAATGAGAGTTTAGAAAGATTCTTATTCACAATACACTTTTATTACCTTCTAAACGAATAAAAAGCTTTACACAAAGAGTAGAAAGAGGGTAGGGAGGCCTTTGCCCTGCAGTGGGACTATCAAGGCTGAAAACTAAAACTAAACTGACTGAACTAGAGTTCATTGCCACCCCTTCAGACGTACAATCAAATTATATTGTTATGAACATATGATTATATGATATTGTTTTCATTTATTCCTAACCACATAATACAAATACCATTAAAACATAAAGTACTCATGTAGATCTACATTGTGCCCATTGAGAAAGATAACACTTCACATAAAACGCCGCTAATATCCGTTGAGATTTAAACAATGAAGACAAACATGCGAAACGTGCATAAGATCAACTGCCGGTACAAACTCTACGTAAAATGTATGTGTAATATTTCCTTAAATTGAAATTCTCAGTTTGTTCGTGTGCCAGAGAGGGAAATATATCGTTGTATATCCTGGGTTAGGCGAGCTTAAAAGATTTTAGCAATAAGTATCAGTCTGCGAGCTCGCCCTCGCCCGTGGTATCTCACGCCGCAGCTTTGTTTTACAATCTCCGGAATAGCTTGTGTCGTCTCCCCTAATTACGTTTTTTGTTTTTATTGTTATTGTTTTAGTTTGTTTCCTTTGTCTAGGTGTAAGTGCGTTGAACAACAGATTCAGTCTTTGAATCTCATGATGAAACGAGCTAAGCATGTTTAATATATCTACGAAGGTACGTATCTAATTCTCGTAACTCGTTTTATGATTAACAAAAACACTTACTAGGTAGATAATTCTAGATCCTGTACAAATATTTTCCCAGAGTACCTATATCCTTTCGGAGAATACCGGTCACCGTAACGTTTAATGCTAACAAATGTCCGAACATTACAAATGTAGGTAGGAACCGTTTGTAACTAAAATAGGTACTCCTAGACGCACCCAGTATCCCTAAGTAATAAAAAACTCTTAAATAAAATTCTAGAACAGTGTAATTGCACACAAACCATTTTAATGCCCTTCCCTTTAATGAAAACACGTACAATGGGAACGTTAAAAGAGTTGAATTAGGATTGCAGACAGAGCACGCAACTATTAGAAAAATAATGGAAATAAAAGAGTACAAGAGTGCTAAGCTCCCGGGCTGCGCTGTGAGCACGACGGCCAATCTAAAATGCAGATACAATCTGCAGAACTCAATATTACCGCACACGACGCCACGTTATTACCTACTATTATTTTAGTCCAGTGAGAGCTCTGCTAGTGCCCACTGACCATTTACTTATGGTGAAATGGGGAAATTTATGATTCTCTGCTTTATTAGTAGTTGTGAAACGTGACTGCTAAAAATGAGAACAAGATTCCTACATAGGACAATTTTTGAGGAAAACGATCGATTCGTATGACAATTTGGCAGTACACAAAATTGAAAATTAAGAATTTCTGGTCAATAAAAAAATGGGACCTTCTGGCTCCTTGATTTCTGCTATGAGAGTTTATTTTACTAACAATGGCTTTGATTTATTCGGGATATAGGTACGGGAAATACCTCATAGTTCGACATCCCCACCACGAGTGTCTACATTCTTCCACTGCAGACTAACGACCGCCAGACAACGAACTCTTCCTTCTCTATCTATAAATATAACTAAACTGCCAAAAGTAATTCCTAAGAAAGTTTTTTAATCTGAAACTTGTGCCACATCCGCACATTGGACGGAGTGTGCTCACTATCTAGATAAAAGTGCCCTGTGGGCCTGTGGGTCGACTCGATTAAACTTAATGTTACAGAATAATACTCATTGATAGCGCCACGGATTATAATTAGGTCAATGATTATATTAGGTAAGCACATAGAAAGGGTCTTTGACTTGTGTACCTATGTACGTAATCGTTTATGTGTGGGGTAAATGCCTTTTATCTTCAAAGAGACATGTCCTATAAAACTTTATTGTTTTAGGTACTTAACTACTTATTACCTAGCCTAGTAAAGTCAGCTTTACAACAAAATAGTGTCATGTCTGACATAAAAAGATAAAAAAGAAAACTGAAATTAGATTCATAAAAACCTTGTAAAGGCTACTTTTTAACATTTTTTTAACCTGACAACCCATTACATTTATTCGCAGCACGTTTCAGCCTTTACCACCTAAAATGCCTCTAAAAGATTTTTAGTGTTCAAAAAATTACTGAAAGGACCTTTCAAATCCTGTTAAATGTACACAATAGTTAGTAAATCATAGTAAACCTGGAATATAAACCCATTGCGCAAACTCCAAGTAGCGTTTTTCGGTTATAATGTGTCTAGGAACGTGCTGGGCCAATCGAACAGTCGTGAAATATGAACAGCACTTTGAATCCAAAGGAGATCCAGCTTTGAATGTTAAGTGTAGGTATTTGAGAAGTGGTTTTGGTACCTATACCTGGATCCCCACTATAGAGGTCATGTGTGCAGCCTTAACGCGCGAGTAACTCTGCTTCCCTGGCGTCTCTGGCGGGAAGCCAGCCAACGCTTTGTCGTCATTTGTACGCAGATCCCGCGACAATTTACGACACTACAAAAGCTTAAGACGTCTTTAAAAATAGTGAAAGCCGGATTTTTTAGTTTTGCTTTCCTTTTTACGTGGCCTGACTGTATGACCTCTTTTTTACCGACTTCACAAAAAGGAGGAGGTACTATGTTCGGCTGTTTGTATGTTTTTTTTTTTTTTTTTGTATGTTTGTTCATCGAATACTCCGTCAATTGTCGACGGATTTTCAAAATTCTTTTTTTGTTCGATAGTAGATAGTTCTGAGGTGGTCCCATTGTCACCAAGTTAGGATCTGATGATGGAATCTTAGAGAAATCGAGGGAACTCCTCAAATATTATAGGGAACTATATAGTGATTTTGGTATATTCATCTAGAATTGAAGCATTTACAGTCAAAAAGTAACCTTTGAAGAGGTGGAACTGATGAAGAAGACCAGAAATGGCCAATGGAACTTCATACTCACATAGAAATCACAATAAAGTTATACTCCGTCAATTGTCGACGGATTTTCAAAATTCTTTTTTGTTTGAAAGTAGATAGTTCTGAGGTGGTCCCATTGTCACCAAGTTAGGATCTGATGATGGGATCTTAGAGAAATCGAGGGAACTCCTCAAATATTATAGGGAACTATATAGTGATTTTGGTATATTCATCTAGAATTGAAGCATTTACAGGTTACTTTTAGTAACCTTTGAAGAGGTGGAACTGATGAAGAAGACCAGAAATGGCCAATGGAACTTCATACTCACATAGAAATCACAATAAAGTTAATTAAATGACTGTGACAATACAAATAAATAAAGTAGTTATTGAGATAGAGAATTTTAACCGACTTTTTTAGTTGCGATACCGAGTATCGCAACTAAAAAGTGTGAAATAAAATACTTTTTACAAAAAAATAAACCGACTTCACTAAAAAAGATAAAAATAACTTTAATTTCGGAAGTCGGTGTAACAAACAAATAATACCGAGAAACACCGACTTCCGAAATTAAAGTTATTTTTATCTTTTTTAGTGAAGTCGGTTTATTTTTTTTTAAAGTGAGTTTTGATTTTGAATTGACATTTAAAGCAGGACAGTCACGTAGAAAATTGTAAATACCACCCATTATTTTATTTGAGTTTACCAAGTTCGTCACACTAACGTAAGTGTGGAATAGCCATGCTTCGGTCCAAATGGGCCAGCTCGACCAGAGTTATACCACGGCACAGAAAACCGACGTAAAACGTGACGTGACAACTTTATTACCTAAAGATTGTATTTACCAAACAACGCTTGCGTTGTGTTTCGTTATGTGTGTGAGGTTACCGGAGGCCCAATTACCCCCTTCCCAATCATCCCAATCCCCGATTCCCCAACAACCCTTAGATTCCTAACCCCCAAAAAGTCGATAATGCACTCGCAACGCTTCTGGTGTTTCGGATGTCTGTGGGTGGCGGTGATTGCTTATCGTCAGATGGTTCGTCTGCACGTTTACTAGCTTATAACATAAAAAAATTCAACAGCACGATGCAAAGGTGATAATGTTTCAGTTAATAAATACTCAGGTAAATTAAGAAAAATACATTCTAAACTAAATACGGATCCTAATGATGCTCTCACTACAGTGATGGCACACTTAGGTTATAATAAAATTAAACAATGGCACACAAATAGTATCCTGTCGGAATTACAAGGTATAAATCAACATTAAGCAACATGAAAATTAATTATATCCAAGTTTAAAATAACATTAATTCTGCAACGGAAGGTAACTGTTACACTTGAGTAACTTTTATTATTTTAATGGAGTTAGTTTCGCAGTTAACGGATAACTAAAGCAGGATAAATTTAACCTTACCTTTGTCATTAATTAACATAGAATAGGCTACCCTAGTTATCACTGTTATAATTTTTTGTAGACAATTGACTGCACGTTTGGTGCGATGGCTGGGCTACCGGCACACGGAGCTTGTGTGACTATTTATGTAATCCACAAATTGTTCTTTCGGGTCTGGGTGTCATGTATGTTGTGTTGTGAACTTGTATGTTTGTAAACGTACCCACGATACAGAAGAAAATCCTAGTGATGGGCAAAGTTTTTCAGTCAGTGATTTGCAATCTTGATTATCGAATCTTAAAAACCTGCGTATATAGGAGAAATGTTAGTTACCAGATAGTACCAGGTAAACCTAAATTTTAAATCTACACACTATGTATTCGATCTTAATAAGGTACTTTATAAAGAATTTTTTACATTCCACTAAAACTTCTCTTGCAATGTGTAAGGATAAGGACATTTTTCTTGAGAGGTTAATAACCCAAGTACCTAACACCGAAAATATTAAAAACCTTACGACGGATAACTTACCGCCTACGATCCTTTTATACGCAGAATAACAGCAGAAACCAAATAAATTCCAATAAAAGTTTATTAAACATAGTATTTTCGTTGTGGAAATCCAAGAATCTAATAACGTTCGTTCCCAACTGTCGCGGACTGCAGTACGGCTACTTAATAAAGCTAAATAGTATTCTCAACGTCCCGAGAGCTCAGCGGCGAGTGAATTTATTTCAATGTTCAATCTTCGTCTAAATATGCACTATCTAACTTGGACACTGAGCTGCACTCGTCTCGAACAATTTAACTTGAAACTGAGTTATAACCGAGACCGGAGTGTTATTTTCTTGGTTTGATCAAATAAAAAGGTCCTGTCTTGAAAGAACGTCTCTGAAGATCGTTAAATGAAGCATCATCATTTTATGGAGCTGCGGACTACCTAACGGGTTTACATGGACTCCGGGCTCGAAAAGCAAGAGTAGCAACCGGGTGGTTTTTAGTCAGTAAGAATTTGACACTCCCTCTCGCCTCGCCCATGGCGAGAAAAGGCATCCTATAGGATTTTAGGGAACAGAGAGTAAAGTTCCCTAAGAAAAGGAGGATCCTCCGACCAGGCAAGGTGATCATGCCTGGCGGGCTTTCTGCCCAACTGTTGTTCGTTGGGATTTTCTATCCGTGTTAATTCGCATTGTAAACTTCATATGTGCGATGCAGGATATTGATGGCCTCATCCGTTGATTTGCTCGTCGTTGGTATATGTGCGACTTCTGTCATCCGTCCCTTGTCAGAGTGTCGCCAGTTCGCCACATGATGATTTTTCCCCCATGAAAAAATGCATCATTGTTTTGACTGCACGGTTGGTGCGGTGGTTGGGCAACTGGCTGCCGTGCAACGTGTGGCGGGTTCTATTCCCGCACGGAACAACACTTTGTGTGATCCACAAATTCTTGTTTCGGGTCTGGGTGTCATGTGCATGTGAACTTGTATGTTTGTAAACGCAACGTTTTAAAAAAAAATCCATCTTCAATTTTCAAAACCAAGAAAGGGAATAAGATTTCGCAATTCGAAAACTTTACACAAAAAAACGTTCGGTCCCCTCTACCACCAAAAGTTGTTGGTAGATTTAAAAGGCTTTGTTGGACGCAAGTACTCAATAAAGGCGTCTTTATCCCAAGACTAACACTCAACAATTAAAATAGCTGATCAACGAAGTTTGCTCTGAATGCGAGAAGCGAGCTATTGTACTTGGTGCAACATCTGGGAACAACTTTAACTAACTTAGCACCAGTTTATAAGTAGACTGTTATGTTAAGTACATGGAAGCTTATGAATATAATGTTTCTTATTTCCACAAAATATTTAACCAGGTCCCTAAAAGACTGGGTGTCGGTAACGAGTGTGATTTGTCTGCCACCTGTTTTATATTCAGTTTCAGAACTATTTTTAATATGAGTGAGTATTTGCTGTTGTAAGTACCTACCTACCTTTTTTGAGGGAGGAAAATCATCCAATGATTTCTCCCGCCTTGGGCGAGGTGAGAGGATGTGTCAGACTCTTACTGACTAAAAACCACACCGTTCCCACTCCTGCTTTTCGAGCCGAGCCCTGGTAAACCCGCTAGGTAATCCGCAGCTCTACGGGTAGATAAGTACCTATCTGCAACTAAAATTATTAGGTAAGTATTGATTAAAACTTACGAACACATATATTATACCAATCTACAATACTTTATGACAACAACTACTACTTTTAAATGGTACTTAAACATTTGCCCACTGTAAACTAAAAGATTTTATAAACTACATTTAACCCATTCCAGCTGCCTTATAAATTCGCGAGTCGAGAGGCAGAGGAATTCTGCATTATGTAGAGGATTTGAGTGCGTCGGCGAGTCCCTCACCCACTACCTCTTTATAATTCCCACTGAAAGTACCTACGGCACGACCCTACCGACGTATCTATGATAATTTAAATTCAATTCTTCGTTATGGTCTTCTAAGCGGAACAAATAATTTGATTGATAATTATATTAGGTACCTACTATTTTAATATTAATTATGAACCTTTTTTACCTTTAAACTGTAAAAAGCTGAACTGTTTTTAATAGATTTGACTATTTACTTGTATTATTTACGTTATGTTTCTTCCTATATTTTAAAATATGACTTAAATATTTTGTGATCTGCAAATGTATTAACTTCTTCCGCAAATAATAATTGATCTAAATCAACAAGCAATGTGCAGGAAAAATAACAAACAATGTTAAAACTCTTATTATTTATGTTATGTAAAATTATTCAACAATTTGGCTTGGTGTAAATCCTAAATACAATTTGTATGTACATAACAATCAACCAAAAATCAGTTTTGGTTTAACATAACTTATTTACATGAAATTGCATATTTATTTATTTCATTTCTTATCTACAGATTTATTTCCTATCAAATGTCTGAATGTTAGCTGCCATAAACATTGTTACTAGTTTTGATTAAAAATGTAATTATTTTTCATACTAGTATGAATTTTCATTCTATTGTATTTGATATGTAAACATAAGAATAAATAATTTATAGTATATGTATAACATCCCTGTACTCTTAACTTCATACATACAGTCTTTTAAATCACATCCTATATTGCTGTTCTGAATTAGAATTCATTAAGAGGCATGTATCCAAAATTAGTAAGATCATCAATCATTGTTGATATAATAGTTTTATATTTTTCCACTGCCTTTTCCTTCTCCTCCTTGGTAGTCCATTGGTGTTTGCTCCTCACATGTCCCTCCTCTTGCAAACCGTTAGACAACCATAATGCAGTGTTGGCTGTTATCAAGCAAGCAGGAGCTACTACCCTCATATCAGCATCAAACATTGGCCTAGAATAAACAGTTTGTGATGAGATCCCTGCGTCTTTTAATGCTATTTCAAATGTTCTGTAGTATATTTCCATCAGCTGCTGGAAGTATTTGTTCCTCAGCTCCGAGTTAGTACTGCTCAGTATAAGGTACATCACGTCAAACGCTGGACAACACTTTCTTGTAGTCTGGTAATCTATCACACACGCTGATACCGGCTTGTTACCCTACAAAAGAAATATCATTTTATTACACAAACAGAAAAAAATATGATGAAACAATAAACAAAGATCATTTTATTATTATTTTAGAGAAGTAATAAGTTTTTATACATAGTATGATAAGGCCCTGTACATTAACCCAGAGTAACAGCAATCCTAAATAAACAATACTTGCCTCATATTTGTAAAGAATATTTTCTTTCCAAATGTCACCGTGACAAATACAAGTATTTTGTACTGAATAGACAGCGGCTTTGAAATATTTAGCACAGTTCTTCCTCAACTTTTGTAACACTGGGGTTATATCTGAGGCTGGAAACTTTTTCAGTGCCTTATCTAGTCTGTCTTTCATTATGTCCATGTACCTAGAGTTGGTACTCTCTGTCAGTGGCCCACAAATGGTCATTATGTCTTCAAACTGCTGAGGTCTCTCATTTTGTAGAATAAATGACAGAGAATGCAGTTTAGCAAGACTCTTTAGAGATACCAGAGTATGATCTAGATCCAGGAACATGGCATGTACATAGGGCCTGTACCCTTCCACAGTCATGTCTTGCAGAGCTATAACCTCCTTGCAGTACTCCTGCTGGACATAGTAGCATTTAGGTATAACATACTGAGATTGGGGTGGCAAACGTTGCAGTATCTCTCTGTATGCCTTCATTAGAGTAGAATACACGTATGTTTCTCTCGCAAACATCACGGTTACAGCGCCGCTCACTCGGTACTCCTCGTTAATCGGCGCCAATTTCAAAACTATATTGTATGACACTGAAACCCCATGACGTGTACCAGACAGTGTGATCGGTATTAAGTCTCCGAAGTAATTCTGGGCCATATTCACAAACTTTTCTTGTACAAAACTCCAATCACTGAGCTGACATACCACTGCTATCCGGCGTATTACTCCGCTTAAATAATCTTCGGTAATATGTGACATTTTGATCCGGTCTATGTGGATATGGTAAACGCTTTGTTTAAATAACTTTTGAATTTATTTGTGTTACATAACCAAAGTGTTTACTTAGATCTTGTAATTGGTAAACAATAGATTTGAACTCAACTCAATGCAGTGACTTGTATTAACATTCGAACACCACCAGTCAGAATCAATCAGCTGTCAGCTACTGTCAAGTATGTCAATGTCAAACGCGGTCAAGCAGGTCACATACTGCTACAGATAACGCATGATAAAGCATAGCTACTAGAAAATAAGTTTGTTTTTATACTGTACTGTACTTACAATTACCATACAATATCGGTTTTAGATTGATATATATTGTAAAGCATTTATGCTATTTCGTATTATGATTAACTGATCAGACAACGCAAAAACTTCGAATCTACTTGGCATTTAACAGTTTAGAAACGCATAAAATAGATTGTCCGGCAAATTACTACTCTTATCAAAATAATATGCTAAGCTGTTGAAATATTAATGGAAACGTTGGGTTAGTTTAGTGAGAAGGGTCAACCGTTAAAAGATTTAAATTAATGCAAAGCGAAAATGAATAAGACCGCCTTCATTTTAATGGTTTTCCTTCCATTGTAACTAACTAAACGTTGGCAAACTAATTGTTGAGATAATACAGAATAACTGGTGTATTTATCTGTGTATTAAAAAATACAAACAATCCAAGTACCAACAAGAGAGATATTCGTCAGAAGGACACTGGAAAATGCCAAGACGATGACTAGAAAAATGCCGGTAGCCACAAACGTAGGCGAACGTACGACGTACGTCTGTGCTGGTGGTGAATTGGAACCAGTGGCGTAGCGTAGTGGGGGCGGCAGGGGTGGCCCGCCCCGGGCGGCACTTTTTAGGAGGCGGCAAATTTTAAACAATAAATAATAAAAATATTTTATATTTTTTTCGCAACTAGAGATCGGAGAAAGTAGTCATAGTGGGGATGGAACCTTTAACGAGTGGTCCTGCCCCGAGAGGGGCACCTGAGGCAAGAATCCAACGATTCGTCGGAACCAGTAATTGGTAGGGTAAAAAAGGTGAAGGCGACTTGATGAAGCTCAACTCCAACTGAGGGCGTCTCTGGCGCAAGCCAAGCGGGTGGAGGCGCAAAAGGACCTGGAGGAGAAGGTCGCCGCCAAGGAGCGCGCAACCGGTGCCGCAAGGTCCAGGGCCGGCTACAGGGCTTCCAACGTTCTCTACGCAGACCACTCAGTGGCTGAGCTAACGCAAATGGCGCTGGAGGACAAGGAGGAAATTTTGGAGGTGGCCTCCAGGTCCTCCAACCTGAAGGGATCGGCTGTTGCCGACAAACGAAATAGGAGGCGATCTGTCGCTGCCGGCCGTCGTACGCAAGATGGTCGACAGCGCGGAGTCGTGGGACGCGGTAGTGTCCTTCTGCGAAGACGTGATGTCGCAGAAGGCAACTGCGGAGCGGGAGAGGGATTTCCCCTTCCCCTACCTATCCCCTAACCTATCCCAAACCTAACCTAACCCAAACCTAACCCAAACCTAACCCAA
Organism: Spodoptera frugiperda; assembly: GCF_023101765.2. Taxonomy (NCBI): domain Eukaryota; kingdom Metazoa; phylum Arthropoda; class Insecta; order Lepidoptera; family Noctuidae; genus Spodoptera; species Spodoptera frugiperda. Next base: position 5,701,224 of record NC_064229.1, on the reverse strand, counting down.
ACCTAACCCAAACCTAACCCAAACCTAACGCAAACCTAACCCAAACCTAACCCAAACCTAACCCAAACCTAACCCAAACCTAACCTAAGCCAAACCTAACCCAAACCTAACCCAAACCTAACCCAAACCTAACCCAAACCTAACCCAAACCTAACCCAAACCTAACCCAAACCTAACCCAAACCTAACCCAAACCTAACCCAAACCTAACCCAAACCTAACCCAAACCTAACCCAAACCTAACCCAAACCTAACCCAAACCTAACCCAAACCTAACCCAAACCTAACCCAAACCTAACCCAAACCTAACCCAAACCTAACCCAAACCTAACACAAACCTAACCCAAACCTAACCCAAACCTAACCCAAACCTAACCCAAACCTAACCCAAACCTAACCCAAACCTAACCCAAACCTAACCCAAACCTAACCCAAACCTAACCCAAACCTAACCCAAACCTATCCCAAACCTAACCTAACCCAAACCTAACCTAACCCAAACCTAACCCAAACCTAACCTAACCCAAACCTAACCCAAACCTAACCCAAACCTAACCCAAACCTAACCCAAACCTAACCCAAACCTAACCCAAACCTAACCCAAACCTAACCCAAACCTAACCCAAACCTAACCCAAACCTAACCCAAACCTAACCCAAACCTAACCCAAACCTAACCCAAACCTAACCCAAACCTAACCCAAACCTAACCCAAACCTAACCCAAACATTCTTATTATCATGCACCAAGCGCGGGGCTACTAATCGAAATAATTATATCTACACTAAATAAGGAAGAGCGATCGTGTAAGAGTGAGCATTTTCTCTGTCGCAGTAATACGGTATGAGTGGCAGGGATATGGAAATATCTGTCGCATATTAGTGACACAGTGGGCTATAGGGTTAATGTTATGTGACTTCAAAAAATTCAGTCTCTAAAATGAGAAAGTTATGGTATCCACTCGCACAGCTCGTTCCAAATTGTAGATTCCTATGGAGAAGAAATTAAAGTATACCAGTGCAATCTACGAAAATAAACATTCATTTTTTATTGTTATATTGCTGCCAACACATAGCTCTACCTATGTGTTACGAAGAGGGCTCTCGCCCAATGTATCGCCCACACCTTCCTCCGATATACTTATAAAAACTGAATGAAATTCGTGTAAACTGTTTGATTCCCTTTCTTTCTCAAGCCTACTCGTTGGTCGAGTGATCGCTAATGCATCTGCCGGACAAGGGGTCTTGGGTTCGATTCTCGGGTCGGACAAAGTATTGCAGGGCTTTTTTCGGTTTTTCGAAAATTTCTCAGTAGTAGCACGGATTGGAACCCCAAACATTATGAGGGTGGGCAGATATAGATGTTATAGACATTTCTTATTTACCCTTAGGATTGCTAAACTATTGGTACAAGTACCTAGTGCGTAAGTATACCTACAATACAACAAATCCGGATGAAAATCGGAATAATTAAGTTGAACTACGAGTAGCATTACAGCACTACGGCAGCCGGCAAAAATAATTATCGCAGACATAATCTGTGGAACAGCACCTGGGGCGACAGTTTTATGGCCAGATCAACTACACACGGGATAACCGCTCCCGTAATGGACTCGCACAATAACGAGATCTTAGAGCAATCTTACACCTGGATTGTCTAAGTAACACCTATTCTAATAGGTACATAAAAGTACCTACTTAGAGAGAGCCATCGTCAGTTTCTTTAATAAGTACCTTTATAGTTGAATTTTGTTTTGTTTATTTCAAATAACCCCGTTACATTGACCAGTAGTAGTAGGTACCTGTGGATAATAGGTAGGTACATATTACATACCTTTTTTTTGAGGGGGAAAATCATCCAATGACTTCTCTCGCCTTGGGCGAGGCGAGAGGGAGTGTCAGACTCTTACTGACTAAAAACCACCCCGTTCCTTCTTCTGCTTTTCGAGCCGGAGCCCCGATAAACCCGCTAGGTAGTCCGCAGCTCCAGATACATATTACATACCTACGTACCTGAGTAACCGTACCACTCTCCACTTATTTGGATTTTCGAGGTAAGAAGTTCTCAGTATTAAAGGTGGCAGTAGAGCTGGAGACAGACTCATTGATTGATTGAAGATGATGACAGTTTTAATGAAAACGTAATAAATCAAATCAAATCACTTTAATGCATCCATAGAGTACAGTGTGGTCTACAATTTTACAGTAATATGTTCCAACTCCCTATTGGGCACCGGAAAAATAATAAGTAATAATAATTAATTTATTGTCATCTACCAAACTGCCGAATTTATAAACGCAGTAAAGAACATGTGCATTAAGTGGTACTTACTGACTTACTGCGTTTATTAATTGTGCGGCAGAAAAGATATTTAGATTTTCCTACAATTTTCCATTCCTTGCAAATCCAGTTTGCATAGCATAACGAAATTATCTACTGCAGCGTGCCGTTTATAAATAAAAGGCACCGGGTTACCTACCTACCATTTTGATTCACAGTCTCGCTATTGGAACACTGCCCATTTAAGGCGCCTTCTAGTTAAATTTTGCTAACGTTCTTTGTGTGAATCAAAAAATTTAAGCAATAGGTAATTCGAATTTTTGCTTCACTTGTCTTCTGAAGTTGAACAAAAAAATGTAATTATCACGTTAAAGGCTATTTGGGACAACATATGGGCCGTACTAGCGAGGGATTTGCACTCCACAATAGTTTTCTATCGGCAGTCAAAGCCTTAACATAAATGCCATCGTACTCTAAAATGAAGAAATATATATAGCTTCAGACATCAGCACTCCGAGCTATCCTTATCCGTAAAAGTTAATACATTTTCTACTTAATTCTTTTAGTAGCAAATTCTAAAATCAATTGAAAAAAGTTGTGAAAATAGAGTAGCATCAAATGCTGCTGTACTTAGGTAGATTTTGGTATAATTAATCAACCTTTAACGTTTCTCCTGTCAGGACACAGGCCTCGTCTGCGGGACAGGTTGTAATCCATCATGCCGGCCCTGTAGATTGGTTACAGCAAACAATATTACATACCAACAATACTGTATTAAGTGGTAATTTTTTTGGAACTTGGCACTTTAGTGTCCATTTACATATATCCCGAAGTGTCATCGTCGGAAAAGGTTTAGTTTTTCGATTGCTTTCTCAATGCATGCACTTGTGTCTCTGGTGTTTCATGTCCGTGGGCGGTGGCGATTGCTTACCATCGGGTGATCCGTCTGTTCGTTTACCGGCTTATTCTATAAAAAAAGTAGTAGCACTAGGTCGATATTGTGACCGATATATGGCAATAGATAGGTTCACCCTCTATTACATGGAACTCATGACTGTTGAAAAATTTGTGTTACATCGTAGGTTATAAGTATATCTATCATCTCTCTTCTTCGGGGATTCAAAGGCGTGATGTTACATTATGTTAGGTTGATTTGCAATTAGAAAATTATGCAAAGCGACTGGCAATGACCTAATTACAATACCACCTATTGTTTACAGCAGGATCCTTGGCATATGTACCTATGTCGGTGTTGTATTGGAACGAGCAGATCTTTCAATAGATGGAGCATCATAGGTCAATGGGTCAATGGGAACTTGATAGTACTAATACTCAAGTAGGGAAACTAAGTTCTGTACCCTTAGTACGAGTTTGCTTTATGTTTAACGATTTCGATTTCGTTCGAGAGCGCGTCCGGGGCTATGATTGGTTCGTTCATTCGCGTCGGCCTATTAAAGCGCCGAACGCGCTTTCGTTTCATTTTCGTTCAACGTAAAGCAACTCCTACTAAGGGTCTTCTTCTTTTATCATAAAACTATCCTTAGATTTATTTATTTCAAATGTTTCTGGTTTCTGCAAAATCTTTATTTCAATAAAACATACATAGAATTTTTGCACTATAGGTAAAACATTGTTTATAATTATCACTATAATTACTGTAAAAAATGGGACAATAAAGTGAGAGTTTAATAAAATGATATCCAACAATGAAACAATTACGAATATAAAAATTAAGAACATTGAACACACTAACTCACTTACCGAAGTACTCGTACTAATAAGAATTTAAAATTGAACAGAACGAGTCCTGTGATAGATAGTCTTAATTTATAATAAAATACTTTCAGTTTCATTCAAATGAAGTCGTTTGTATCTGAGAGTTTATAAAAAACGGCCAAGTTCTAGTAGGACTTGCGTACTAAAGGTTCCATTAGGCCATTAGCTTTAAAAAATTGTAACAAACCACTTTTAATAGTCTTTAACGCAACGTCACGCCTTTTATCCCCGAAGAGATAGGCAGAGGTGCACATTACGCCACGGTTATAAGTCTAATAGGGGGTGAGCCTAATGCCATCCACTGGGCACAATGCCAGACTCCGTGTTACTATTGAGAAATTTTTAAAACCGAAAAAAGCCAATACCCCTTGTCCGACAGTTGCGACCTCTCGAGGCATTCTTTAGTATTTGTTATTATGTGTGGCATCAATAATAAACCATCTGTAATAATTTCAACCGTGCATTGTCTTGTATATTGCATAAGTCGTTCATGAGATACAGCACGCAGCTAGCAAAAGACAAATGGGCATCAGCTGTCCATTACCTACAACTATCACTATTCATAAGATACAGTAAATGACAGTCAGACGGACAACGGAGTTTAATATCAGGATCCCGATTTTGCTCTTTAGGATCCCTAAAAAAAAATCGAAATGATTCGCCCAATTCTTACGAGTACATCACTTGGGGAACCTTTTGCTTTCTTTATTGAGCTCATTTGTATCGAGTCCTCTTTCGAATGACGTACATACGCTACCTACTGTATTGATTTAAATAATCCTGAGTTATATGGAAAATACATTTATTTAGAGAGCAACTGATAGTCCTGAATAAAACATCAACATCATCAATAGATTGTTATTGATTACTTTTATAACGTAGTCTATCTATTATAAGTACTAGTAGCAAAATCATCACAAAATGTATTTACCTGACACCGTAATACACTATAACCGGAGGCCCAATTACCCCCCTTCCCAGTCCCCGAATCCCCAACGATCCTTAAATTCCTAACCCCCAAAAGGCCGGCAACGCACTCGTAACGCCTCTGGTGTTTCAAGTGTCCATGGGCGGCGGCGATTGCTTACTTTTAGGTGATGCGTCTGGTCGTTTACCGACTTATTCCATAAAAAAATAGGTACTTCTCTATAATGATATCAGTCATAGTAAGCTTCATACTGAAGATACAAAAACCAAACACTTAAACAGCAAAGCTAGCGAATTAGACAACTAATAAAAGTTCAAAACCCATGTTTCAGTGAACCGAACTTCTGATAGCCGGTCACGCGAAAAATTCAAACCACCAAACTCTGTCTGAAAAAGTAGCAATAATGTTTCATAATGATTGCTTTCACAAAGTTCTTTCCTTACTGCCTGAAAAGTTTTCACTTACAAAAATCACAACAACGTTTTTCTTTTAATAAATATTTACAACCCTCGTCACAATAAGCGAAATCTCTAAAGGTTGATTTTGTTCTGCAAAACTTAGGATCTACGAGTACCTAAATATTTAAAGTAAACCTACATTAGTTATGTACAGTAAATAAGTACTCCATTTTTGCACTTTCATGTGTTACAGGTATCCATGTACGGCGCTCATCACTTACAATCTGGTGTCCTGTCTGTCAGCTATCACATAAAAATAAATCAAACACCGTGTTATAATTCCATCAGCCAAACATAGGTACTATAGTTCTTAGGCATGCCATGTAATGCTAAATTAACTTTAAGTTTCAGTACAGAACATGACCAAAGTAATACCTACCTAGTATTCTGGGACATGACTAGGGAGAATCTCTGCGTCTTCCGAGCTGCGAAATAGAATTGTTTCCAGCTACCTACGTTTACAAATACAATGCATTTATAATACCTAATATCAAATGATATAAGACCAATAACGTGTATTGAAAACTTTCATGAGAATTTGTTATAGGTTTCATCAAATTACTGCCAATTTCAACAACCGATCTTAATCCAAAATCTTTGGATCTTCATTTTTGACAGAAACTCTTTAGAAATAATGTAAAAAATCGATCTTAACCTAATGATTTCGAATTCAGCAGTTAGTTGGTAAGAGTAGAGTATGGTAGAGTGGTTTTTGGTCAAGTCCCTACGAGTCGGAAAATTCGTCTTCCACATGCGAGGCGTTTGTGACTTCTTTACACCTTGAAATAAAAAAATAAAGTGATGATTATGGTCATAATTGAAAAGTATAAAATTACTATATCTATTATACAAGGAGATATTTATCTAATCCTTTTTTCATTAATAAGAAATAGTCATAAAATATCTTAACGCAAGTACCAAAGCAGGCTTACAAAGAACCGCTTATTACACGAATTTACGACTATATTTTACATTTTAATGATCCCGCAGTTTTAATAATATCTTAGGCAAAGGAAATCAACGTTTTAAATCCGGAAGAATAGGATTAACCTTCTTGGTAATCGCGAATCATCTCGCCTCGGTGCACAACTGCTGGCTAGCTGTAATAAATACGAAAATCTTTTGAGAAAATAAATCTATAAAAAACTAAGAGAAGCTTTTTTTGAGGGGTAAAATCATCCAATGACTTCTCTCGCCTTATGCGAGGCGAGAGGAAGTGTCAGACTCTTACTGACTAAAAACCACCCCGTTCCTACTCCTGTTTTCGAACCGGGGCCCCGGTAAGCCCGCTAGGTAGTCCGCAGCTCCGGATCAGGCATCAGCCCTACTGGGCCCCATCTGTGGTGGTCTGATGGCTCTTTGAGGCGCGCGCGGAACGCGACGCGCCGCACGCTCAACTACAATAAAGGTAGAGTACAAATTCACCACAACTCCTAATCATCCCGCGGGTATCGTCCTCTGTATTGTACCCTCCAGTACCAAATAAATAAAGATACAAAACCGCAAAAAAAAGCGTAGGGTCTATTTAAAACAGCCAAGAACAAGCACTCCAGTATTTATAAACACGTTTCAACAACATTTGCATTATTATAAAGCACATTAACGCGCATTAGTATACAATGTTGTTCATTTATTAGTTCCACTTTATAACATAATCGGCCGTCGGCCACTAAAAGGGCACAGCATTAACCCTGTGACCGTAATCTAACTAATTAACTTTACGTACGAACCCTTATAAATCAAAAAGTACTCGTACTAAAGTCGAGTGGCTTCACAATTCGGATGGAAATTTTAAACTAATTAAATTATTTTATTTATATAGTTGTGCCAGTTTTAAGTCCTTTACAAAGGCTAGTGTGTTAAATACTTAGTAGCTCAGCATTTTAGGGTTAACTTTACAGGCTTTAATGTTTCATAAACTTATTTTCACTCTTTGTTTTAATTATTAATTGTTTCACTAGTGAGGAATGGTCGTGATTCTAGGAAGGCATTATTTTTCCAACATCAAACAAGCGTTGTCACATACATATATTGTACATATTGTACCTAACATGCAGGTAATTATGTTCTTTGTTTAATGCCTTAAAACTTGTAGTAAGCTGGGATAAAACAAAGTCTGGTCTTACCTAACTCCTACCTACCTAAAGGTCTTATCTATCTCTTCAATTTACCTTCATCAAAAGTGTTTCAGCAATTTAATTAGAAGAATGTGACAAACAAATTCATGGCACTTATGTTAGTAAAACTTTGCAACGTTCAATTTAAATTTAATTTTTACCTCGGTTCGGCTATTGAAGCCCCTCTGCATTTAAGGTGAAGGATGGAATAAGCATTCCCGCTTACCATTAAGCCTCCATTATGACAAAGTAAATATTTAAGAAATGTTAAACATTCCGTTTAAGAATGACGCGAAGACGTCTAAACGAGATATTTTCGTCCGGCCGCGGCTCCGGGCGTCTCTCTATTTATTTTTCCTCACTACACACCCGGGAATTGTGCTTAAACTGGAATAATTATTATTTGTATAATGTATATTTTTAGAATTATATTTCCTACACAAAAACCCAGTCTTTTGTTACTCTGAGCGCAAACTGGATGAAAAACAAAACTTTTCCTAAAAATTTAAACAATAATAAACCAAAAAACTTCATCAAAGCGACGCTACTCACAGTCAATTTCTAATTTAATTTCTTCTATTCCCACGACCTTTTAGAATAGGACCGGTTCAGTATTGAATTTTAATCAGTACCTTATGTAAGCCCTCCACTCCACATTCCGCAACAGTTAAACGTCATTATCTTCAATCAATCAGGATTCTACTCAACACCAAAGTAGCTAATCCAAGTCTTTCCATTTGCATGATTACTTATCTTATTTGCTGTCGGTTGAAAGTATTTGCAGCCAATAAAATGGAGCCACGGACTGCGAACCAATGCTGCATTTCTTTTACGGATTAGAAGGTCTTACTGTTTCATTTTAGCGCATTCAATCACGCTGAAATGCGCTCACGACAATTTAATCACAGAGAAAGTAAAAACTGTGAATTAATCTTGTGAAAATCGAGAATTTGTTTTAAAAGGTTCTTGTTTTAAAATATAACAAAGTCTGGTAGTGTTATTGTGTTTCATGTTCATTTACAGTAATAAATTTAATTAGGGTGTCTGTTTATAATATTGAAATAAACGCTTTTTACTACATGCTTAAGTATAATATATTTATACATATACTATACATATATTATGGTTTGTCTGTTTTTTCCGGCTAATATCTGAAATAATTTTAACGGGACGGGACTTTTATTGGCAGGTAACTGATGTATTAAGTTAATTAGGCTACTTTTATTTTAGAACAAAATATAAACCGAAATTCTGTTAGAAGTCATTATTGTACGCGGGCGAAGTCGCGGGTAACAGCTAGTCGAAAATAAATAAGCATTAGGGATATTTAAAAAAAATGCTAATACCTACGTAGGTATCATTTCGAATATGACATCAGAAATGTTTAGGTACTTACTGTGTAAATAGATTATCAAATGTCCACGTTTCATTTCAAAAACATATTTAAGGATAAGAATCATTCTCTCATACACATAGACAAAAGTTTAAACAACAAACTAAAATCCAATTTAATTTTGCAACCAAGGTCGGGTTTGGGAAGTGACGATACCGCTACCAATTCTGGACGTGACGCCATGGGGGTGAGAATGGACACGTCGGGTTTGGGTGACGAAGGCCATGTAAGATGACCGTGACCGCGCTGTGAATATTAACGAAACCTCGCCGCTTCAGCCCGGACACATCATCGGGTACCACGCATAAACTTAGAGTAAACAATTTACAAGATTCTTAGAAATGAAATTGAATATCTTTATTCTGTTTTTTTGGTTGGTTGAAAGATTTCCTTCCGTGGTTTTATGAGAAGTTGTGTTGTTTGTCTTGTAACCAGGGTTTCGTAATTGATAGATATTAGCGTATTATAATGATTGTTTCTCGAAATTTTCTAATCTAGCATAAGAGTAAGAAAACAATTCCATCTTTTTAGTAGGAAATCGACTTAACTTTGCGACATGATATTATTTTTAATGCAATTTAATATAAATATTTTCCTGTTCCACAAATATATGTTTATTGTTTCGAATGAAACCTAAGTTTCTTTTGATCAAGCTATTTAGTATAACCCATAACCAAGATTTGGTAATGCAATAGTTAAATAAATGGTGGTAATAGTATAAACACAGTTTACATCTAATATGTTATTATTACTATAAAAAATGTCTGAAGTCGCCAACAGTGTGCTATAGCCTTAGGGATTCGCCTGTAGTTTTTAGAATGGATTTCCACAATAGCCTACATTCCGAACAATACGTAGGACCGAGCTGCGGAAATGAATGAAAACCATCTTTTAATAAATATACATTGCAGAAAATTATTATTTCTCCAGACAAAGTAATATTAAAGCCATAGGACATACATACACTATATATGTACATACACATTTTATTTTACATTTTGTACTAACAATTAACTTTTCACACTCTTAAGCTTAAGCCGGTAAACAAACTGACGGATCACCGGATGATAAACAATCACCGCCGCCCATTGACACCCGAAACACCAGAGACGTTACAAATGCACTGCCGGCATTTTAAGGGTTAGGAATTTTAGAGTTGTTGGGGAATCGGGAATTGGGAAGACTGGAAGGGGAGGGGTAATTGGGCCGGTAATTGGGCTCCAGTAACCTTACTCATAGAACGATAAATTCGTTGCAAAATATTATTAAATAATGAAGACACCAGAGACGTTAAATAGGTTCTGTTATATTTACATCTTGTAACTAAAATTATTTTCAAATATATACGACAAAGCAAATTGAACCCAAATAAATTGTCACACAACACGTGTCTAGTTTAATTTCTAGTAAAATAAATCTCGTTTCAAATATCAAAATATGCAATGAAAACTGCATATGAATCGAGTTGAGAAACATTTTATTCATAGCAAGGCAATACGCAGACTAATGCTGAACTAGAGTGGTACTCGTTGTCGCATTTATGAATATTTATAACTCCTAGTTCACAAATAAATTCTCGCAGTATTTTTCTACAATAGAACAATATCAAGATGGTTTCTGACGTTTCTTCGGATGTGGTTGACGTAGAGAATGTACTAAAACGAATCATTTTCATGTTATCATTTCATTCGTAGTCACAAATTAAGCGTAGGCGTCATTAGACAATTCTTATGAGCAAGATCGGAGCCTTACAAATAGACAATAATGAAGCAATCGAAACAATGTAACCAAGAATTGTATAATTATAAAAAAGTAACCTATGGAGTTTCTTGCTCGTTCTTCTCCATAGGATTTCTCCTTCACTTTGGAACGACCAAATAGCTTCACTAGAGGACTAACCGTCAGACAGACGTTATTAATATTATAATATTCGTTCAAAAGTGCCTTCCCGGTCTATTTGAAATAAATAATTTTGACTTTGAAAATACTATGTGAAAATCCCTACTCATGGAATGAAATTGAATTTCTTACATGTCATTTAGTAAGTCAATTACTAGACAAACTCGCTAATAACAAATTACACGAAAATGTTCAATTCGGGTCGGGTCCTACGTAGACTAGTACACCCTAATTGAAACTAAACAGTTTACTCTAAGCATCTATATAAATGGAAATGACACTAGTATTATGTTTAACACGTGACCGTAAACCGACAATTCGCAAGCGGAGCCCGGTGTAAATTGTTAGTCGGGCGCGTTCTCGCGCAGATTGAAAAGTAAACCGATTCGGGACACGTCGAGCCAGTTTATTTGGCGTAATGCCTCGTACGCACGCACTATGCTAGTTACTTTGTCGAGCAGCGAGTATTTAGACTCTTTCTCTCTCGCTTCTATTTTGGGATAGGAGTGAGAGAGAACTACTAGATACTCGCTACTGGACTATATTACTAGCGCAGTGCAAACAAGGCATAAGTGGTCCAATACGGAGCACTCTGCTATTTATTTTTATTACAATACACCCGTTCTGACAATCCCTCTATACATCCTCGTTACTGTCCCAAGTTCCCGAAGCCACATTAAAAGCTTTGTCACTTTAATTCTAGTGGTTTATGTATTTATTACCGCAATTTATACTTGTTTACTGATCTCTGCTGCGGTTCCACTCGTGTGGTTCTGTTTCTGGTTCTGATATGTTTATAAAATGTATGTTTTTTATGTTTTGTGCATACACTGTTAGCGTAAATCGGTAATTAAATGTCTCGCCGAAAATTGGAGAAGCTTTTCAAAGTAAGCTGCTATCTACATACTAAAACAATATAGTTCTCACAACTAATTCATTCTCAATTAATAGTCTCATCAGACTAATAATATTTGAATGTATTTGAGCTCAAACTAAGATTAAGTCGTGTTGTCTATAACATCAATGAAGCAGTCTGTGTCGATAAATATAGCACGACGATAAGATTCGATGCTAAAATTAAAACAAAGCCGAAACCATCGGATAATGAGCGTAAGCACTGTGAATATGAGTCGCTCAGGCGCTACTCCGCACAATTTTCCAATCGAATAAACTTTATCAGTTACTAGACAGTCGTCTGTTGTTAACAGCCCGACAATAGAAACAGAAGAACAACAATCAACCTACCGAACAAGTAATTCAGAATCTCAACAAATTCAATCAATGTTTTGACAAAGTCAAAAGTCAACAAAGCAGTTAACTTGTTCATCAACTTATTCCCTGCCGTAATGTGATTGAAGAGTTTAGAAAACTTTAGACAACCCTGATAAAGTGTCCAAAATGTCGCTGCATCCCTGCGTAATACAAAATTAAATCGGCGTAGTAATTCGTAGATCGTAGCACGCTACGTCGCTACGCTCGTCTACGAATGCGCTACGAGATGTCAATGCCCTCAATATCGCTTGCGGCGAATACTTAAAGGGTTTAGCAATATCCACCTATCTGTTCGATCCTATAACACTTAAAGTAGAACGTTTGAAGACAAGTCCCGCCAATTAGTCGGCAAACTTTACCTACTAGAAAGTTCTTAATAGCTCCGCCATCGCTAGCGCTCCTTCACAAAATCAAATTGTATAAAACAGCTCAAATTCTCCCCTGAATTTTCATTAACGTAATTAGTCAAATTAGCATTGTTATTAAATCTGATGGTATCAAAAAATCTTTCGTTACAAGTCCTAATTCGTTTACAAGTTTTAATCTATACCTACTAATATTATAAAGTATAAAACAGCTCAAATTCTCCCCTGAATTTTCATTAACGTAATTAGTCAAATTAGCATTGTTATTAAATCTGATGGTATCAAAAAATCTTTCGTTACAAGTCCTAATTCGTTTACAAGTTTTAATAATGGTATATTTAGCTCAGTTTGGCAGTCACTTCGGTAGGTACTATTAAGTTTAGCATAAATAAATCTACACCTATACATAAACCGAAAAATTTATTTATACACACTGACAGAAGCTCAACACATATTAATGTGTTATTTTATGTATCACCGATTCTTGTGTTACCTCAAATTAGTAACAATGTACCGATTATTTCCTAAAGCGGACGGCCGGCAGTAGTGTGTCAATAATAAATAACCTTTTGTTTGCCAATTCTATCATAAGACCCATGTCACAGCAGTGTCCCTGAAAGCAAAGGCAAACAGAGTTATTGTACCATCTGTTCTATTATAGAGGAAGACAAATACCTCAATCCGGAGTTATGACAATTATGAACTGAGAGGAGCCCCTTTAGTGACGGACGATGGGACAATTAGAGCTGCCCCGGCTCAGCCGGCACTCTGCCAGATCTAACAAACCGAGTGCTGGCAACTTGGAGGATAGTGCTGGAAAAGAATATGATCAAACTAAATATGTAAAGTTATGAATGAAGCGTTAAAATTAGACGAATTGTACACTATTTTCCTTGGTATTTTTATATTTTTTATTACATTTTTCATGTTTTTTATGATATTTTAGACATCATATCAGATCAGTAGTACTTATTTATCAGAATGTAGGCACACTGTATGGTTTATGCCGAAGTATGACTTGTAATGTTTTCCGAGGTATTTTAAAACGTTGTAATTTAACATTTATCATAAAAAACAAGACAAAGTTAGAATATAGAGACGCTAACCAAAGTGTACCTATATTTTTAAACCTGATTTAATAAACAATTCGTTCCAATTTCCAATTCACCGCAATCACAAGTAACAAATCCTTTGTTAAAACATTATGCGCTTGTGTAGAAGAATGCGATGTTAAATAGCATCAACGCAATGGAGTTAAAGTTTAACTTGCAACACAAACCACACGCGGTTACATACGGTAACAGCTTCGCTCGCTTAAAGGATAAAGAGGTTTCATTTGCGGTATTAAGTTCTGAACTACACGGGATAAGTAGCAAGGCTTGCATTCACCGCAACTTGCTATTGTACAGCCGTTTATATGTAGGTGCATTGAATTGTTATACTAGCACTGTTGCATTAGGACCTCGTATATATTTTTTTTATTTTGAAGCTATTGTTTTCAGCAATAATTCATCATCATCAAATAGAATACGGTTCATGCGATTCTCTAGTGGATACCGCCTCCTTAATTTTTGCTGGATCACTAGCACCTAAACACACACTATTTTCTATAATCTCCAAGCTTAACAGATGGTTTGGGGATTCCTGTTAGGTTGTCCAAAATGTTGAGCATACACTACTAAAAACCATTAGCGTCCCTGCACACAATGCTGCCACCGCACCGTCACCGCGCCGCCATCGCGTCGCCACCGCGCTGCCACCACGTCTCCCCGCGCTTGTAGGAACGCTTATTGTACAAATAGTTTAGTTTTAGAAAACTAACAATAAAATATGCAAATATAGCAAATGATTTGTTTCGATATACATTTTTCAACATCCATCCAGTTACGAAGCAGACATCTTCTGTGAGAGTCGTCAGTTCTCAATCCCAATGACTGATTGATATATGCCACATACCTTCTAGCTTCAAGAAAAGCCGATATCCTCACGTATACCGCCTCGATATTTTTGAACGGCGACAATGGAATAAAATTAGAAAACCGGAGCACGTATACGTCCATCAAAATTTACTTGTGTTCGCTGATTTGAGCAGTACCTACCACTGATCTTCTACCCACCTAACCAAACATGGAGATTGTAGGCAACCGTTTTAAATAGTGGTCCATAATTTATTATCCTGGACTGCCTATCACAGGCTGTTTTTTTTCTTTTATTTTATTTATAGAGGATGATGTAATTCAACAGTTACAACGATAGAGAACCAATTAAAGTAACTGGCATTACACATAAGTAAAACATAGTTATCAGCAGTATTAGAACTCGAAACAGGATATTTACCATGTTTTTCTATTTCAAGAGTTTCCGATATTTCTGCATTTAAAACATGGTACCTAAATATCTCGTTTGGAGTTCTAATACTAGTTTTAGTGACCATGTCAGTTTAAAAACTTAAAGTTAACAAAATTCATAAGTTCCCACGCAATACTTCAGGCAATCCGACAAAATCTCCTTCCATCCATCCACGAACAGATCATTCGTTAGTACAAGAACTGAGGTACACCAAACCCTAATTTAATGCACTGAAAATTAATCAGATATAACTACAGTAATAACTGTATATTTGATGTTTATTAATCACGAGCCGGAGTGACGGAGTGACGGAGTGACGGCGGATATTGTTAGTTCCGTATGCGACACGCCCGGAGACACTGCGATATATCATGTACATTCATTCATATTATATGTATAGGGTAACAACTTCAACAAAAATATATAATTTGACGTAAAGTATTTCATAAATATTATAAAATGATTGGCACAACAATAGCAATATTATTATAACTTAAAACATACATGATTTTTGTAAAATTTCAATATTAATTGTTCTACAAAGTCATTCAGTTTATTATTTACTAAGCTTAATTTGTTTTTTATTTATTTATTTTATCTCGTAATGTTGGTTTTGTTGTTCTACCTATATTATATGTTTTATGACTCTATCTATATTATATTTCAATTTCACACTTAAAACTTTTAAGTAACTTTCGTGGATATAGAATAGAAAACATGTTTAGTTATGTTATTACTTACCCTTCTCGTATAAAACCTTATTAGTAAGTAATGAGCCGAAATAGTAAAACTTCAATACTCGATATTGTTTCATAGTTCCTTATACTTGACCTTGACTTGACCACATCAATGAGCATACCTTGACATAGTCAGTCATTCTCCTTGAAGCAATACTTTTATACCTGACATTCACCTTCCACTCGTACCAGCTACAAAACAAACATATTGGAACTTCAAGGACTATGGCGTGTTTAGGGAGAAACTAACACGGCCAAGATCATGACATTGAAAACGTTTGATACCATATAATTACAAACAAAACGCCTCACTTCGAATAAAGGGGTCAATTATTTCGGTATAATTGAATTTAAAACACTGCCTCCTTAGTTCAGTGGCTGTAAGTGCGACTTCTACAGATTGAATTCCCGAATTAGATAAAGTGTTTTGGCAAGGGAACAGAGCTATGATATGGGACTCATAAAATATCATACCTGGTGAAACGTAGGTGCTACCTGTATCACTGCCTACCCCTGCTGCGATCAATAGGCGAGACGTCGGAGTTACAAAAATGTCATTCACAAGATAAACTGCGAAGATATTATGTTACCGTATAACCTAGAACTTCTTTCCGCAACACTTTATCTGCCAAAAATCTTATCTATCAGCCGCACCTTCACATCCATATCAATGGCAACTAAATCATTGGCGATACAGCGGCTCCCGATAAACCTCGAACGACTACTGATAATGCCAAACCGTCTCTAACTCAACCGGTTTTTACTCACCCGGCTGGATGAAAGCTTCATACATACCGGGCCGATTCATCCGGCTTACTCATATATTTACCGCAGAGTCGACGCCGGCTATCCGACAACGGGAGTGTGGGAAAAGGTGCTTAGAGAACCGAGCAAAAACTCCATGAGGCTACCCCTACAAATGGGAAATTTATCCTACGGGACAGATGCGATAAATACGCTTCGAACCATTAACCGTTACTCTGAAACAAGCTGACTCCACACAAATATATTTTCAGAACCTTCTGTAACGCTGTGGATTGAATACGTTTGTTGAATTTAAGGCCTTCTTGTTAGACTAGTCGCAAACGTTGGGAATATGAATCAAACAAAGAATTATTGGATTTGTCAGGTCTGAATAACAAGAGGTTCATGGGCTTGCATGATCATAAAAACAACATTAAATAATGAATAATGGAAGCGCGACATACAGTTCAACCAAACCAAAATTCATTTTGTGCAACAATTAACAATACGTACCTAGATAATGTTGGTATATTTTTTATACGCTACGCTTTCCCTGACACTATTCTAGTAATAACGCTAAACGGAACTTTACTAACTTAATCGGCCAGGTAGTTATGACCCCACATACAACAATTTGCACGTCCTCAGCTAAGTACAGCCTTTATGAAGCGACCCTAGTACTGTAGGGCATCGGACACGTCATTACAGACCCTCATTCGGGACCTCGCACCCTGTTAGGTGAAATTACCTAAGTGTACGTGGTCTGGATCAAATGCTTGACTGGGAAATGTGAACCGTAGAACTTGTTATTTTGTACCTAACTTATAAATCTAAAGTATAAGTTTTAGAACAACTTTTGTGAGTTATTTAATAACTTTTAATTATGTTAAACTCAATAAATATCAACCAAATGATTTTTTTCTAATTGTAACTTGTAAAAAGTAAGTTTAAATGAGTATCTCATTTAATTTTTTATTAAAAAGTACTGACAACATAATTAAGATAGAATATTACACAATACATAGATTCCTACGTCTATATGAATAAAAAAACAAACAATAAATGACATACATAATCAACATCACAAAAGTACTTACAATAAACATCATTGATACCAATAAAAAAACTGAAATGAAAGGTAAGTAGGTACTTACGAAGCACCTACTTCATTGTACATTTCATAATTTTACATTTAACTAAAATGTCACATCAAAAATACGCATCACATCAAATTGGCTACAAATTGGCTGTGTCAACAAACAAAAACAAAGACACCACAAGAAGAAATCCATTTTGTTTTTTCGTATCACAAACAAATGGAGGCAAACAAAGTTGCATGGCATAATATCTTCACGTCATTCATGGGGCCTGTTATAAAGTTTGGATATTACATCGCCCATAACTTTTGGGACAAAGATGTTGGCCGCTGACGTGGGCACGTTGTTTTAACAAACTTGTAAATAACATAGTGATGGAATCATTCTATTAATACATTCATTTTGTTACTACGTGGCTGTCGTGATTTTAAGTAGGTACATTAGTTTAGGTACTTCTTCTTCATAAAATTACATTATTGGTATGGTTTCTGTTCTGAGTAATCATAAACACATATCGTTTTATGGTACTGTATAGACTGAAAAAATGGAATCTAAATCATTTCGACTTTTGATTTTATAGACGAGATGTGATGATTGATCGATTGATGTTTTCCCAGACACATGGAAGATTACCTTTAGATAAGTACCATAATTATAACACCGCAGGATGAGTCTGTTGAAAAAATAATCTATTGACAAAATTAATCTCACACAATTTATTTCATATTTTACTAAGCAAAGCAACCATACATAAACTAATCACAAATATCTATTCACAACAAAAAAACAAAACAGTCTTTCAATTTTAACCAAAAGCCAAAACAAAAAGGGTTACGGTAACTTTTTGAAAGAAAAAATAGTTTAACACAAAACCCAAACAAAACAAGTTTGCGAATTTGTAACAAACAAAGGGAGGCCAGTCATTGTTTTCATATAACCACAAAATAACTGGATATAAATCATACGGAGGGATATTACTCATCAATGAAGGGAGGATGGAGGATCAAACCTGAGAGCGCGTGTGACTGACGGGGCCCACTCCAAGCGCCAAGAGTTGCTGAGATTTCAATATGCCAGCCTCCGTCGCATCGCTCTTTATTACAACCGAGGAAATTTACGAAGGTACTTTTCCTTACGCAAAGCAAAATCGAGTAAGGTAAGCGAATAACTCTCGTGATATTACACCTTCGACCTAAAGGTAAATCGAGGGATTTGATGGACAAAAAATATCGTAAAAATGTTATTTGGCTTGCACTATTTTATTTAATTAAGCTAAGTAAACTGTTACGGATACTTTTATCGAACGAAATATAAAGGAACGGTCGTAAAAACCAAATTACATGAATGATCAACATTTGGATAAATCCTCAGTGTGGCGAGTATCACGGTCGTAATTCTTGAGTCCCGCCTTATTTCATGTAATCCAACATAAAGCTACCCAATAAACATAGAGGTCTGTGTGTAGACGGCATCCTCGAGATATAGGTCTGGTCCTTAGAGAGCAATCATGAAGAAAGGTTGGCCGCAGGGGTTTCTTAAGCCGCTCACAATCAAATTTAGCTGCATCGCGACCGGGTTAATCGAGGATTAGGTAAATTGGCCCAGATACACTGATGGGGAAATCTCCCTTCATTTTCTAAGATTGATAAACGTTATTAACCCTTTAGGATTGTCTGCGAGAATATTTTAATACTGATGACATGGTTGTGAACTGCGAAGGTAGATTTTATGGCGATTATCCTCTTCCCCCTTTCCTAAAGATATGTAAATTATCATTCATACGTGTCAAATTAATCAATTATAAGTATCTATATCATATAGACTACCCTTTCTCACTGAAGGACCTTCCAAAACATTATTAAAATGTCAATGGCACAAATACAAAGCGGAAGTTTACTGCTATCATTAAAAATTAACTTAAATTAGCACGTTTGGGAAACAGAAGGTCGTATGGTCAAGTTCAATTGTTTGAGTTTTACGTCTCATAGGAAACTAACGAGGGGCGGCGCGGTGCGCGCCTCCATGCACCATATACCTGCAGGAGGTAACAGTCGACATGCTGTCAAACCGAGTGTAACCTAATGAAGGTCTCGCTCAAGGTGACGCAGCCACTGAAATTTTAATACAAGGTCGACTCAGTGCTTACGTAGCCACAATCAAGTTGTCAACCTTTGAAATATGATGATGTACCACCCCGCGCCTCGTTAAGCTTCCTCGTGAAGTAAAAACTTCATTCAGTCACTGTACGACATCAGCATTCAAAGGACGGTCATAAACTCCTAAGATACGCCTCAGAAATGTCGTTCTACACGAGTAACAGTTTATTCCCAACGACTGTGCCCATACCGAATGGGTTTCCTGTTCAGATAGACGAGAAGCCGAAAAATAAGATAATTTTCCTGGACGCTACACCAGTACGTACGCCGGTCAAACCGATTTCACCGAATGCTGTGGCGCCGATGAGAAACAATCTCGTGGAGCCGCATATATCCAACGATATTATTTATGAAAACATTAAGCCAGTGTTCACGGTGCTACGAATAATGGGAGTGCTACCCATTACGAGACCTGCTTCTTGCATGAATCAATTCCAGATAGCGTCTGCTTCGATGTTGTATTCCGTTCTTGTGTTCTGTTCTCTGGTCAGCTACGTGCTGTACCTGTCTCTCCACAAAGTCCAGATTCTGCGCACAGCGGAAGGCAAGTTCGAGGAAGCAGTTATCGAATACCTGTTCACAGTGTACTTGTTCCCGATGATTGCTGTCCCGATACTGTGGTACGAAACCAGAAAGATTGCTGACGTTCTCAACGGCTGGGTGGAATTCGAGGTATGATTTCAATGAAAATAAATATTCTTCAATTTTATTCACCTCCCGGGATAGTTTACGGAGTGCTTCTTGCCTTAACTTTCGTTTATTTTGATTATGAGATAAAATTCACCATGTTTAAAAAAACCCAGTTACAATAATTTACATAATTACAGGTGGTATACAAGCAGCTATCAGGCCGGACATTGCCAGTAAAGCTGTACAAGAAAGCGTTAGCGATAGCTATCATCATACCGATCCTATCAACCACGACAGTGATCGTGACCCACATCACGATGGTGCACTTCAAGCCGATGCAGCTGGTGCCCTACGTGTTCCTGGAGATCCTGACGTATATGCTCGGTGGCTACTGGTACCTACTCTGTGAGACCCTTAGCATTTGTGCCAATATCCTGGCTGAAGATTTCCAAAGCGTAAGTTGAATGTCAGATTGTAATTACGCATTTAGGTGAAAGAAAATTATAAGAAATAAAGAAAGAATATTTAATATTTTATTTTTCATTGCATAAAATAATTTCTTATGCGATTAAAACTTTAATGTTACTTTATTCTTTCAGTTTTTTATTTTCCAGTTGATCTTTAATAAACAGTTTTGCATATAGATATACATTTAAGTTGTTTTTTTCTATATACACACTTATTTTCTTCCTTCTAGGCTCTCCGTCACATAGGCCCAGCGGGCAGAGTTGCTGAATACCGCGCTCTGTGGCTGCGTCTAAGCAAACTCTCCCGAGACACAGGCATTGCAAACTGCTACACGTTCACTTTCGTCAACCTGTATCTCTTCCTGATCATTACTCTCTCCATCTACGGACTACTCAGCCAGATTTCCGAAGGTTTTGGCATCAAGGACATCGGGCTGGCCCTGACTGCAATCTATGGCATCTTTCTTCTGTTCTTCATTTGTGACGAAGCACACTACGCTTCACATAATGTTAGTATCTCCTACTTTTCTCATCACAAAAAGTACGAAAATGGTTGTGACCAGCTGGTTCACATGCTCTAGTTCATTTTCATTCTTTCGACCTTAATAAAAGAACAAAACTCAACAATTTTCAAACGATTTTAAAAAGAATAAGGTTGCATATCTATCTTACAGGTTGAAATACATAGATTGATCTTCTGTTTGTGCTTTTTTATTATAGTAGGATTTTTAAGAGAATTTATCGATTTTTTCTGTATGATCCCAGGTCCGAACCAACTTCCAAAAGAAGCTACTGATGGTAGAATTGTCGTGGATGAACACAGACGCCCAGACTGAAGTGAACATGTTCCTGAGAGCTACGGAGATGAACCCCTCACAAATCAGCCTCGGAGGATTCTTTAACGTTAACCGAACTTTATTCAAATCTGTACGTATTCTCTTTTTTAATAATATTATTATGAAACTAATTAGGATAAGAATTATACTGGGTGTCAACGGAACACTCCCGAAAAAACACTAGGTACATATTTTTTTTAGTTTTCGTGTTATTCATACAACCTCAGTCTTAAACAATTGATTACAACTATGATTATATAACATAAACATTGTATTAATTTTTGTAAATAATATTTTTAAATTTAAATTTTTACCATCACCTTTGGGAGCATTCCATTCACACCCGTATAAGTACCTACATATTTTACCAAGTCACGCAATTACATTGAAACAATACCAAAATAGATTTTACAAAAATTAAGCTTCTATTGTATAGCATTTCAATGAAGAAGTCAACGGTGCCATGTCGATAACTCCTTATACAAACAAGTCTCACATTGACGAGGTTCAAGTACACGAAGGGCATAGGCTAACAATCTTTACAGCCTTGTAGCTTGCACTCGTAGACAAAGTAGACTACTCTGTCGCCCATGTCAGTTGTTAGGTACCTTCTTATTTATTTAAAGTCAATACTATTCACACCGGTTTTTTTTTATTGCCACATAAGTAGGTACTCGTATTTGCTCCTGTGTCGTGTGTGCATTTACAAACACAGACCTGAAACAACAATTCGTGGATGACACATTTTTTCCGTACGAAATTCAAATTCATTACACGCGTTGGAAGAAATAACTGCCCAGTCACTGGGACAACTGTGTAATCATTGGTTTGGTTGGTAGTGTTTTTATGGGATTAGGGAAGGTTGATGACAAACGAGTTGACAGATCATCGTGATGTTATACGTGTAGTGATCAGTTTCGCCCATTGCCACCCTCATCATCGTAAAGTTACAAACGCATTGTCGGACTTTTGGTAGGGTATAGAACCAGATAGGCCCCGGTAACCTCATTCACAACACAACGATACGGTGAAACACAATGCAAAAATATATAGAAAGTACATACTTATCTACTTAAAAACACATACCGTAAAACGGGATGAACAGAAACAAATCAGGGGTGAATAGGAACAACATTTTGTTGTGTTTGCACGTAATTTAGAACTGTTTACACCATTTTAATATTTTTTATTAATTCATTATTAAAACCAAAAATGCTCTATTAAAACCAAAAACATGAAAACAAACTAATAATCCTAATAAAAAAAATTCTATTCACTGAGTTTCTATTCACCCCATTTTACCTTTACTCGTATCTACTTATCCCATTACTATGTTTTTCAAACATTTATTCTTTCACAGTTATTGGCCACTATGGTGACTTACCTCGTAGTGTTGCTGCAGTTCCAAATCAGTATTCCTGACGACTCACAGAGCCAAGATGATGAAGAGGACGCGCCGCTGAACATCACGAGTGCTACCACCGAAGCGCTGACAACCACCACCACAGTTATGACCACGATCCTTACCACACTCGCCAAGAAAAAGAAAAAGAATTAACATCTTAGTTAAGGATATACATTTCTTAGTTCTATTTCATTGTGTAACTTTATATTAGTACTATACTTAACCTAAGTGCATTTTTATTAACTAAGCGATTGTCTTGTCATCTTTCATCGATTTTCAAAAAATATGCCTATTCAGCATTTAACGCTAAGAATGTTGTTTTGAATATATAGTACCGTAGTAATCACAAATTATGTATAATAAATTATTTTTGGACGATGTTTACTTGTTTAAAACTAGATAACTAAGTGTACCTAACTTATTACCTACCCACAGTTAGTTAACGTTCGACTGCACGGTTGGTGCGGTGGCTGGGCAATGAGTTCTTTGTGTGATCCACAAATTGTTGTTTCGGGTCTGGGTGTCATGTGCATGTGAACTTGTATGTTTGTAAACGCACCAACGACACAGGAGAAAATCCTAATGTGGGGCAACGTTTTTCTAAAAAAAGAAAAGAAAGTTCACATATCAATCAATCGAACGTCGTCATTTGTCGTAAGCGACGAAGTTCTAGTTAAGAATCCTATTTAGCTACTGGTAAATGCAACAACTTGGCAACATTGCAACATATTAGTTGTTTTGGAGAAAACGAAAATGTGAAAACATCTTTAGAAATTCTGCCATCTTCCCGAACTTACTTGAACTAACTACAACTTATTTTGTCTATGGATAGATTTCAACTTAATAATATTGTCTTTGGGCTACTGGAATGACGTGACGTTTCTATTTATTATCTGTTGTAAGCGTTATGTATTGAGAGAATTTTCCGGACTTTTTACTGTTTCTCGAAGTAATACATTTTTCCTGCCTAGACAACAGAAACTTGAATCATCTGATTGTGAGTGAAAATCGTGAATTAAACTCAAAATGGTCGACTACAGCAAATGGAAGGATATAGAAGTAAGTACTTACTGTAAACTATTTGAATTTGGTTGACACTGTTGTTTATAATCCTACGTTAACCTGAATTCGCCAATTTGATTTTAGATATCCGATGATGAAGATGAGACCCACCCTAACATCGATACACCCTCGCTGTTTCGGTGGCGGCACCAAGCACGAATCGAGCGCATGGAAGAGCGACGCAAAGAGAGAGATGAACATATTCAAAAAAAGACCGAAAACTTGCGGATGCTTAACGAAACAAAAAAGAAAATCAGTGAAGCAAGTCCCGACAGTCCTGATCTTGAATCTTTGAAGAAGGCTTTAGCTGATCTTGAAAAAGAAGAGAAGAGGTTGCAACAAAAAGAAGATGAACTCAAGAAAAAGGATCGCCAGACTCCGTGGAACGTGGACACTATCAGTGAGCCTGGATTTACTAAAACTGTCATCAACACCAAGCCCGCGAGGCCCAAAGATGAGAACTTGACTGAAGAGGAAAAGGAAGCGAAGATGAAGAAGTTCATCAAAGAAAATGAAAAGCTTCTGAAGCAGTTCGGTATGTTGCGACGCTACGACGACTCGAGACAGTTCCTGCAGGAGCACAGCCAGCTAGTGTGCGAGGAGACTGCCAACTACCTAGTCATCTGGTGCATCAACTTAGAAATGGAAGAGGTGAGTATCTTACCATAGTGTACAAGAAGTGTTTTCATTGTGTGCATGCACTACAACATAATTGTGACTAGTTTATGTTCAACGTTTTCATATTGTTCACAGAAACATGACTTGATGTCCCATGTTGCTCACCAAACCATCTGCATGCAGTACATATTGGAGTTATCAAAACAATTGGATGTGGACCCCAGGGCGTGTGTCAGCTCATTCTTCTCAAAGTAAACACAATTTCATTAACCTAGAAAGTAATTTTAACACTGAACACATTCTCTAGACATTCCCTTTGTATTATAGGATTCAAATTGCTGAGAAGACATACAAAGACTCGTTTGATGATGAATTGGAGCAGTTCAAAGCGAGGATCAAAAAGCGTGCTGCGGAGAAGATAAGTGAAGCCATCAGAGAGCAGGAGGAGGAGGAACGCAAAGCCAGGTTGGGACCTGGAGGGCTGGACCCTGTTGAAGTCTATGAAGAGCTACCTGATGTAAGTACATTGTAATAAATTGTGACTTAATTTGCATTTGAACTCCAATTATGGGATTAGAGAACTCGTTAATTTTCAGGGATTATTGACTTTCTACAAACTGCCAATTTCTTTACATAAAAGCTATTGTGTTGGATTGTTTTCCAATAAAACAGGATTGCCTCATAACATAACTTTTTGTACATTTTTGACCAACAAACTGTAACTGTATATTTACATGCACTACATGTATTTGTTTCTAAATCCCATTTCAGGAATTAAAGAAATGCTTCGATGCCCAAGATGTGCCATTGCTCCAAGCAACAATTGCTAAAATGCCAGAGCAAGAAGCCATATACTACATGAAGAGGTGTGTGGACGCTGGACTGTGGGTGCCTGGCAAGACGAGTGATGATGAGCCAACCATGAAGGAAAATACTCCAAGTTCTTCACAAGCTCCTGCTGAAGCTCCCACCACATCAGACAGCACAGACGATGTGGACTGAGACATAATCACAGCATGTTCATGTTTAGGCTTAAGTTTGCAGAAGTTCCATGAAGTGCTAAATCCACAATTTAGGCAAATTCATGGTATATGGACAAGTTAGATTAAGTTATATACTATTCATTTTGTATTTTCAAATTGTAAGTGATTCAAGACAATGCATAATACTTGTGTTGGTATCTCAAAGAATGAAATGATTTGTTAAGTGCCACTCTCATGCTGTTCTGTGCTGTTCATTTATTATTTTGTCATTTGATAAGTATTTTCTTAACATTTTCACACCATGAGATTTTCAAATACATGTTATATATCTTAAAAATTGTTTAATTTTAGTAATTACATGTCGTTTTATCACCAGTACCAGTGTCACACATCTGTGCACAAGTTTGCTCACGTCATCTATTCTCTTAAACCTATCATATAATACAGCTAGCTAGGTTGGTTGATTATTGAAATATACATGGGTCCCAGGTTTGATTCCAAAGTTAGGAAAGTTGTAGTTTAAAATTGTCAGTAATAGTCCAAAGTTAATTTTGTGATGGTACATAAATAAGTTCGCTTGCTATTATTTTATTCGATGACAGTAATCAGTTACAGGACATGAGATTGCTCTTTAGAGTACAGTATCATTATACAATAAAACGGGGTGAATAAGAATCGAAGAAAATATAGTATGAAGAATTTCCCTATACCTATTCACCTCTCTTCTGTCCCTATTCACCCCGTTTTAATCTATACTAATATTATAAAGCTGAAGAGTTTGTTTGTTTGATTGTTTGTTTGTTTGTTTGAACGCGCTAATCTCAGGAACTACTGGCCCGATTTGAATAATTCTTTTTGTGTTGGATAGCGCATTTATCGAGGAAGGTTATAGGCTATAAATCATCACGCCACGATCAATAGGAACCGAGCAGTGCGGGTGAAACCGCGCGGAAGTAGCTAGTGTACTATAAGTTTAATAATCTCTTCCAAGAATTAGAACATCTTAATGTTGTTGCAATATCAAAAGCAAGTGTTGATGGTAACTATGTGCGTGTAGGTAAGTAGTTCTTATAGGCCACAAAGACTACTACTGACTATGAGCACAGTAAGACAGCGATAATAGCATCTTTTCATTTTCAGAAAACAGTGGTAACAACCACTGGGAACATCAGACAGATCTAACCTATTATTTAATTATTAAGTATTACTCATATTATAACCTCTTTTATGATTCCAAAAAGTATATAAATTGATTTAGAAATAATTGCTTAAAAATGGAACATCAGGTCAGGGATTAAAAAGAAATGGCGGGAAATTGTTAATTGAAAATTGTTCGATGACTAAGAATAAATTTGTATTTGCTGAAAAGTTTTGAATTTAATTTTATCTTGAACTAACTAATTACTGGAAATTATGTTAGTTGCGAAAAATAAAACAGTATATCTTTTTTTAAACTTGTACTTTTTATATAACAAAACTACAATAGGTGTATGAGAGAGGACGCGGCGGGAACGCTACGTAAGCACGTGCGGTGGCAGTTGCGGTCGCCCCTCCAGCTTGCTGTAGTCCAAGTGGAATTCCTTCGCCACCTACCAACAAAGAATATACACATTACATTAGCAATATGCTACAAGATTAGCTTCACAGATAGTTTGAAATTAAAATGTGCCTCTCTACGACTCATGCAATTGCTTGTGTATACTTCATTCCACATGCATAATAACGGCGTAAATCTAAAAACGGCAATAGTACCTTACGCCAGTTGTGCGCATCAAAAAAGTAGTAGGTGCCGCGCTCGTACGTTGACGTCTTTTCCACCATAGGCATACCGGGCGCTTGAGAGATCCACACCTTTTCCTCCATGTGATACCGCCATTCGCGATTATAGCTAAAACAAATAGGTTTAGTCAGTTAATTAATGACTTCTTATCGGTTTTGCAAATTATGCGTACCTAACGCAGATATTATTTGTGAAGTAAAAATCATTTATAATTTCATTCAGACTAAATGCAGTTGAATAAAATCCGTGTACTTTTCTTTATTTTGTTATTGTATTATTTCAAAATAGGAGCTAATTTTGAAATAAGTTAATAGTACTCTTGTGTGAAACCACAGATGTAAAATACAATTTTGTAGGTTGATGATGCTTGGCGAGCTACTTCTCTAGTGGCGGCGACTCTGCTACCCGTCACTGGCCAGGGACGGCTGGCCAGTTGGATGATCATCACTCCATCTGCCGATCGTCAGAGCGTTGTTGAACAAGCCAAAACGATTGACGTTACTGGCGTATGCGCCATTACCACATTACATTTATTTTAATCTATAATATGTTGTACTTTTTGAAAATCACTAGAGGGTTTAAGAAATTGAAAAGATCAGTAAATACTGCTGCTGTGTCAACTGCTTCTGGATATAATGGGTACGTCACACTGGTTCACATGTCAATGAAATTGGGTAAGTTAAGGCAAACCCCATTTATGTAATCAAACAGAGTTCACAGACTTAACAACTAGTGAAAGAGTATCTCTTTCGTATGCCAAGACTTACAGTTCGGCTGCAGCTGCGATTTGCAGCACATCACCCACGAAACAGTAGAACAAATAAAATAAAAGGTCTTCCTTATATCGATTCAGTCGTAGAGGCGCCAACTTTTCTCTAATTGAACCATTGATTAGATATTCGGGAGGCACATGGTAATCCATATCCTGTGGTCTGAAACAAATGACAAATATTTCAATTTGAGTATCAGTTAGCATAACAAAAAAATACTACAAAACTTTGGGGCCTATACTGATGCGCCATAAATGAGACTAAATAAGCATAAAACATGTTTTCAATAATAGAAATTACCTGCACGGCGTATCCGCCCAAGGGCCAGCGAAGGTGAGATAAAGATTGTCTGGTGAATTTAGATTCAATCCAAGCGCCGTGAGATCTTGCCCTAATGCCAGCGACACTAAACTAGGGTCTGACTCCGCCGCGCGGATAAACGTCAATAGTCCCACAATACCAAACTGATTCGGTATCATTGTCTCTGGTATATTCGTTACTTTACCTAAAACATAACACATTATTATACCAACAGCCGACAACTGCATGCAACTTTCAATGGAATTTCTGGTTTATACATTAAAACTACTTGCAAAATAACAAACAAAGCATTTTAATATATTTCCAGTGCTTATTTAGTATACACACCATAGAATTCCGTATGGGCTCCTTGACTGATAACTTTAGGGACAAAAAAATTACAGATCAGGTGCAAATCCAGTTTCAATTTACTATCTAAGTTAAAATACCAGAATATTTTTATTACAAAGCCTAAATCGCATGCATTATTAACGTTAAACACAAAATGAATTGGATTAGTAAGTGTTATATACTTACATCAAAATTGTGCAATGAGGTAAAAGTACAATATTTGTTATAAATTACAGTAATTGCAGTATTAGTTTGAATGAACGACAAAAACTATTCAACCGAGTGATTAATTTGTTAGAAACATGAATAGGTTGTTAGTAGATTGTATAGTGTGGGATATTTACCATCGGGAGAGGTCTGTATGCCCTTCCGAGGCTTGTCGTTGGTGTGGTTGCTGAAATCGGGCGGAGGAGGGAGCGGGCCGGGCGGCGGCAGCGGCGCCGCACCGCCTGCGCTCGACGTGCCGGGAAGCGCCGGGAAGTCCTCCGACGACATCGTGAACTCTGACTGCTCCGACGTTGGCTGCTTCACCATACCCACTGCCAAACAATACATGTCTATACAAATAGCTGCTTATAAATTATTTATTTCGAACACACAATGCCAACAATAAGATCAAGGTAAGGAGCTACAAGAGCTGATATAGTTACTATTCACAATGCAGTTAACCTATTTACTAAAAGTGTTGTTATACTTTAGTTAGAACGAGTCACAAATAAGAAGTACAATTGTTAAATATAGTTATCATAGTAGGTAGAAATGCATATCTTTTTTTCTGAGGCTATGTGAGAAAAGTATGAGTTTCTGTATAAAATGTATGTATACCGTAAGGTTTAGAGCCGGGCGGTGGTGGCGCTGCGGCTGGCGCCTGGTCGCCGGCCCCTCGCGCTGTTAACGATGGGAACTCGCTGAGATCCAGGAGAGGAGGTGTCGACGTGTCGCCACCCTCTCCAAACACCGAGTGGTAGTTGCTATTAGTGTTGAACCGAGACAGGTTGCCCATACTCGACTGAAAACAAACAAAAACATAACTTGTGTTAATACATTCAATTATTCATTTACCATGAAATTCGCAAATGTAAGTGACTTTAATATGTCAGGTCTATGGTTAGAGAACATAATGTTTATTAACCTCTCGTCTGCAGGTATATAAGACAACAATAGAAAACACATTGTGCCTCACGTAGATGTTGCGTTCTATAGTTGTCACAAAACGGTCAGTTCTTTAGCTATCATGTAGATTCCTAAGCCTTTATAATATACCTCAAATATATCCGAAATAATGTGAGACTGCATAGAGCATTAACAAATCAATGACACCAAGAGAGAAAGGTGTTTCAAAGCTACAAACCATTATCAAAGATAGATACTTTTGTTAAATTAAACTAAAACAATATGATTCAATTTGGATTTGATGATTAAATGTATCTTTAAATATCTTGATTATATACAATTTACCTAAAAACTCATAAGCATAACTGACAGGAAACATCCGTATCACAACCAACTTGAAGATTTGAATCTGTGATGATACCTTTTAGAATATTATTCTTGCAATACTCTGTCTATTTAAATGCATTTTATAGACATTCCAGGATGTTCATGACAGGTTATAGGGTTACACCGACAAGTGTCAAAGTTAACCTCTTATATTTTGAGATAGTGCACAATAGCAATGTAATACAAAAAGAGTTGAAACTTTCAAGAAACTGAGTACTAATAATGATACTAATCTCACTAGGTCCATGGGGAAAAAAGTAGCACTCTTGATATTTGAATAACATTTTTAAATTCATTCTATTCTTTAGTTTAATTTAAAACAGTTATTTTCACATCATTAATTGGCTACACTATCAAGTTAACAGTAATTATTTACCCTTGTTTTAAATCTGATACAATGAAATTGTAAAACAAAATAAATTAATGATCCTTGTAATTTAACTTCACAACTAATGTGGAGGGTACTTAAACAAAATGTTTGTGCATATTACACTTATTAGGGTATTTAGATATTTCTAGTAGCTTAGACAAAATGTCATCCTCACCATGGAATTTGAGTTAGGCTGCGATAACGCGTTTGGTATGGGTACCCTCCGGTCAGCAAATGCTCGCTGGCCGAACAGTGTTGATCGCGATGCCATAGAGGGTGGAGCACCCCCTGGCATTGCGGTGGAATTTCGACCGGGCGACAATGCGCCTCCAAACGTGGGCGTCACATGGCCTGACACACCACCCACTAGCCCCGAGCTCACGCGACCGCCCACACCGCCGCTCGCTAGGCTTCTAGGTGCTTGTTGGAAATTCAAGTTTGCCATAACCTGAAAAAGTTTAATTGGTTTTAGTGTGGGTTATTGAATCTGAATGTTACATTTGTTTATCATACAACATTACGCTGTAACAACAATCATTAAGTTCATTGAATACTGTTTAACTGGGTCACTAACATTCTCCAGCTAACAATTATCTCTGAAAATTTACAAGATGGGTTTGTCTATCAACTGTATCAGTCAAGGCAATAGTTTCAATTAATTATGTGACCACTTATACTTCCAATTACATGAAGCTTGTACTCTTAAAATAAAATGCAATCTAATTAAAAATTAACTATTGTCTACAATGTGCTGTTCATACTAATTATGACTATTACGCTATTTAAGTATTTAATTTCCAATAGTATCAACAACTATGCTAGTTACTTTTAGATATTATACAAATTACAAGTTATTAGAATACATTCGCATCAATACTAACATTTCATACAAAGAGCTAATGTAATTCTTTTTCAAAAGCCTTCCAACTTGATATATTTTCAAGACCAACTTTCCAATATCTTGGTTGGACATTAGTATATTGCATTCGGCTAGGTAAGGCATTTACTTGGACTAAGTAAACCCTGAATGGAAGTTGTTTCATTATTTTAGACATTTGGTTAACAGATTTTTGAGAGCAAGATGTAGGTAGGGTAGGTTACAAACAACTAAATGCGGACCTTAGAGACAATTACACAAGATAAGACGAAATAAACACAATACATAGTTGCATATCAATGTTTACAGAGAACGCAATATAGAGGAATCACAAGTTTTCGGTAAAATATACGATACCTTACGGTAAAACTTTGTGTTGACTTCAACTTCCAATTCGAACCTGTAAGGTATTTATGAAACGAGACCAAACCAATTTCATAAATACGCATCGAGGTGTTCAATACAGATAGGAATATGAGATAACGTCGGCTAATAACAACAACTGGAGTAGGTATCATACATGATATTATATCAGTATTAAATTATGGTTATTCGTCCCCTGTCAAACAATGGCGACCCCTGTTTTTGGTACACTTGATTCATCAAAAAAATATAATCTTTTACCTAATGTATCGACGTCAGTCCTTGTTCCACTATTTCAATACCAGCATAAATGGTTCATAATCGAGTATTCTTAGCAGAAACAAATAAATCCACTCCAATGAAATAAACAAAAGTTTGTTGACTGTCCAATTTAGACGACGATTTATCTGCATTCAAAAATTTTAAGACGAACTAAAAAGATGCTCAAGACCGTCTTTGCATGAAACACTGCTATAAAACGCTGAAAACTTTATACATCTTTACGTCACTTATAAATATTTTAACAATTTCACTCAGTTTTGTCGAACGCCACATTACCCTAAACAACTGGCGGCCATATTGTTGAAAGCGGACGGAAAACTCTAACAATTTTCGCTCTAGTAACTTATAATTTAACTGCACAAATCACGTGTCAAAATACAAAGCTAAAGAATTTAAGAATTTTTATTTTTATTTTTAGTATTAATTGTAAGTTTCGGCATAACTGTAATTTAAAAAATAAAAATAATAAGAAATTAATAGTTTTTAATTTGACTCATACAGCCAACACTCATAAAAATTACCACACCTAAATAAAATATTAGCTTATATTTTGGTAGAAATAGAAATATATTTTAATAAATACCTAATCAAAGAAGTAAATTAATAAAAAAAATCGTACTCGTTTTTGCTTGTACCCTTAATAGAGCTTTTGTTCAAACATCTGCAGAACATTATTTTTATATTGTAAGTTGCTTTGTGGGAAAAACGTCGACTATGATATGCCAAAGTCACGTAGACAGAAAAACATAAAAGAAATATTTCAATAAGCCTGCTGTGCAAAGAGAACCGTTGTAAAAAAAGATTTTAAGATTGCATTGATATTAGTTAAAAAAAATTACATTAATAAATCTATACTCAGTTGTGATAACAAACAAAATTATCACTAATTGAAAGTATTAATTAATGTTACAAATTTATTAATAAAATTGACTCTTTTTATTTGATCAGTATCGATTTAGTATTATGTCTATTGGATTGGGTCTTTGAACTTTGAACCACTATAAACTTTAATAAAATTATCCTTCTTACTTGCTAAAGTTATTTCCTAGCTAAGCCTCCAGAAACGTTGTAAAAGTAGAAAACAGAGATTTTAAAGTAACCTTTCATTATAAACAGATATTTCATGTGCATATATAAAAAAAAATCTAGCATCTCTAGAATAACTATTTTACTGGGCATATGGATTGAGGTATATGGGCAAGTGCCCATATACCTCAATCTGTAAAATTGTATAATATAATGTGAATATATTCTACATTCCATTTCGACTGAGACACGCGACCTTAGTTGTATACATGTCTATGGTACAGAGCGACGCAATAATTAAGATTACTTGGCAACACCGGGATCATATGATTGTTCAATGAAGAAGCACGTCTGATAGGCGTCGACTTACTTCTTTGAGCCAGTTTTTGGTTTTCTGGCTCTTTATCGGTTGTTTTTTCGTGTTAGTGGTGCTAAATATTAACCTACAGCCATGGCGCTCAGCGATGCAGATGTTCAAAAACAGGTATGCTAATGAAATTAAACTGCAACGTAAATCTGTCGACATGGATTTGTCAGAATAATTGATCCAAAATGAGACACTTGCCGATTCTGTTGCACATAGCCTCGGAAGTCGAAATGGATCTAAGATCTGTTGTATTTGCTGGAAGCTGTTTTAATATATCATATAATGAATGTTTGTTACTAGATCAAGCACATGATGGCCTTCATCGAGCAAGAAGCCAATGAAAAGGCTGAGGAAATCGATGCAAAGGCCGAGGAGGAGTTCAACATCGAAAAGGGGCGTCTGGTCCAGCAGCAGAGGTTGAAGATCATGGAGTACTATGAGAAGAAGGAAAAGCAGGTCGAACTCCAGAAAAAGATGTAGGTTCCTCTTGTAATACTTGGTTTCTGATTCCATCTGCACCTTATAAGAAACGGTTTCGGGTGTTTTACCGCACTGGTTAGTTAATTTCAACCAAATAGTTAATAATCCTTTCAAATGTATGTCACAGTACATTTTCCAATGGATAACATAGTGCACTAGAAGATGAACATATTCCTTGACTATCCATTATGACTTTCTAATAGAGTTCAGTTATAACTAGCCCCCCATGACAGTAGTACCTAAACTATGAAAGATTTTCCAAGAAAATGAATGGACCAGTGCTGACCTTGAATGGTACTTTATAGGATTTGAAAAGATGGGACCCTAATCATATGGAATAAAGTAGCAAATGTGTTGACAAAGTGTAATTTTATTAATAGGCATGAAAAAATTGCACAAGGCAAGACATTTGAATCCCGTATGATCTTACTCAAGTTTCATATTAATACCATTAAAATCTTCTACTAGAACATAGAAGTTACAAATTCTAATAAATATATGCAATCTAATTAGATTTGCTAACACTTCATACTTAAAATTTTGTAGTAAAATCTTCAAGAAAATGTAACAAACTGTGGTCATGTGATGTATGTGTAAAATCATGAATGAAGTGGTAATTTGTATGTCATACAAATCAGTTATTTGTATCTTTAAATACAAAACTGCTATCCTAAATGTGAATGCTATGGGATTTTCTAATAAGTTTTCATTGACATTCAGCAAAATTAAGTCACATGACTAGCCATACCATAAACAATAGTGTTGAGTACATATACCAATGATGTTTTCTTAACTTTTTAAAGTTTATTTATGTTATTTCTCCCTTGTTTTATAATATAATGATTAATAGTTTCAATTAAGAAAATTTAATTCTTATTTTTATTAGGTACACAGTCTGTCCTGTCATGAATGCTTCTAAGATCACTTATTCATATTTTTACATGTTTCGTTAGTAAAAAATGATATTATTTTGAGATTTATGTTATTACATAAAAATTATATGTAAGTATAGTATTCTTCGCACTATAGTATAACATTATATAGCAAGGAGTAGAATGAAGTGATAACAATGATTACATACAGTTTATCTCAGTAGATAAGGTGTAAAATCAAAGAATTTTATATTCTATCCCAAACACTAAGTTTTTACATTTGCTAACCTAAAACAATATTTGGTTAGCACCATTAATGGGTTTAAAATTAATTTTATGTCTTGTGCTTTAAAAATATGGTTCTTAGTGTAAAAATGTGCTCTAAAAGTATTGTTTTGGTAAATTCATCTTGTATGGCGTCTTCTTGGCGCCATAAAGATTGGTAGAGGTCATTCCCCCAGTAACTTGGCAAACCTACTAAGTTGTGAATGAAAATAGGTCACCATAGGACTTTACTATGACATGGTCCCTAGTCTCTATATCTTATGTAAATGTTCATGTTAATGCATTGTCATAATAATTTTAACAATATACAGATCTGTCATAATAAACTTAACGCATCTTCTGCCGAAATGCAGATCCACATGAGACACAATGTATTTTCTTATACATGAAAGGTGAATCGATAATGATCTAATATCTATTTATGTGCACTGTTTTTAGGGTTCCGTAGCCAAATGGCAAAAAACGGAACCCTTATAGATTCGTCATGTCCGTCCGTCCGTCCGTCCGTCCGTCCGTATGTCACAGCCGTTTATTTCCGAAACTGTTGGGCCTACATAGTTGAAACTTTGTAGGGAGGTGTATTTCGATAACCGCTATTCGAATTTTGATAAAAATGAATAAATTTAAAAATTAAAGGGGGGCACTCCATACATGGAACTGATTCAAAAAAATTTTTTTTTTCAGCTAACATATCCGTGATGGGTATCTATGGATAGGCCTTTAAAAAAGACATTAAGGTTCCTAAAACCACTTTTCGTCAAAAACAATCATTTGAAAGTTAGACGCTTCCAAAGTGAAAAAATGAGTGTCCCCTCTAACTTTTAAAATAAGAGAGTGAGAAAACTGAAAAAAATATATGCTGTAGATTTCAATAGAAACTAACAACGAAAATTGGTTTGAACCAGATATCATTATTAGTTTCTAAGAAATAAAACATTTTCAAAAACCGTAAATATAACTTTGTCGTTCATACAAACACTATGTAAAACCAAGTTATTTTACAACTTTTTTATTATATCATCTACTTGCTGCTACGGAACCCTTCATGGGTGAGTCCGACTCGCACTTGGCCGGTTTTTTTATTTATTTATTTATAGGTTACTGACCATGAGACCATGCTGACCAGTCAGGCATATCATAGTAGCAATAAGGCCCATTACACAAGTTAAAACACTAGATTAATTTGTATGTTTCTTCTTTGCCAGCCAATCCTCAAACATGCTGAACCAGGCTCGTCTCAGGGTGCTCAAAGTACGTGAAGACCATGTACGCAACCTGTTGGACGAGGCCCGCAAGCGCCTGGCTGAAGTACCCAAAGACCAGAAGCTGTACACTGACCTGCTGACCGCACTCATCGTACAGGCCCTCTTCCAGGTTTGAAATGCAATTCTTTTTCAATCAGAAATAAATTATTTTCACTTATAAAATAAAATCTGTGGAGTGCATAATAACACTATAACAGTTTTCATGTTCCTCTCATTTACGAGAAGCACCCTATATGGCGTCACAACTCACAATGTGCAATTTAATATGTCATTCAAAGAACATTTTTTTTTGTTTTATATGTGTATAGAAGTTAACAAACTTTGGAACATTTTTATAATATACAATGTTTGTGAACTATCAACATATGGAAACTAATAATCTATTTACTTCAGCTGATGGAGCCCGCAGTGACCCTGCGTGTCCGTCAGGCAGACAAGTCCTTGGTGGAGTCAGTTCTGTCAAAGGCCCAGAGCGACTACAAAGCTCAGATCAAGAAGGACACTGTATTGAAGATCGACACTGACAACTGGCTGTCACCTGACACCTGCGGTGGAATCGAGCTTATCGCTCTCAAGGGACGCATCAAGGTATGATCACAGTAATTTTGCATAAAATAATAGGAATTAGTCTTATAAGTTTAAATCGTCGTTTAACGAGTGTACTCCCCAAAAGATATTTTTTTAAGAATTGAAATTGTTGTTGATAATTGATTTACTTACTTACCATATTATGTTTACCTCCTAATGCAGTCATACCGTGGCGATCCGCGGTTCACCACTACAACGATGTTTATTATAGTTAAAATGATGTGATCAATATGCTTCGTGAATCTCGTACAGATGAAATGAAACTTATATTTACTAACTTATATTGTACAGTAGAGTGTAATGTTCACGGTTGATAAGGTATATTGTTTAGCTACACCTTCACCCACGTAAGTGTGTGGTCGGCGCGTGTGTACGTTAACGAGTGACGTGTTTGTGCAGATCTGCAACACCCTGGAGTCTCGCCTGGAGTTAATCGCCCAGCAGCTGCTGCCTGAGATCCGTACCGCCCTCTTCGGCCGCAACCCTAACCGTAAATTCAACGATTAAGCACTTAGCGGTGACCTATATTCACACTTGTTACTACTAACAGTTTATTTAAAGTTCATAATTTGTAGAACTATAATATTATTAATATTATAATAAGTTTTTTCTTTTGCCTAATAAATTATATTGTAATAATGCGTACAATTTTATCGCTGTTTAGAATGTAATTTGATGAGTGTCGCCAGAAAATGTACAACTGACAGACAATGTGTGACCCTGTGAGTTTCTGATTCCTGGCCGCCACACCAGGCCGCTCGTACTGTGCATTAGTTTCGCCTGCTTCTATGATGTCAACATCTTACTGAGCCTAGATATTTTATTATAACAATTCATTCATATAGCATAATGTTATATGTATCTTAGAGGATGTAGTTTATAGGATTTGGAGATGGTTTAATTAAAATGTTACCATTATTAGGAAATGCAAATATAACCATATATCTAAAGTTGAAACTGTTGTAACTATGGACTTCAGAGCAACTTGTCCCTTGCAGTATTACTGTAGCACAAGAACACGCAATAGTAGATGGGCGTTATGTCTATGTGAATTATTGTAGTGTAATCTTCCTTCTATGTATTATGAACGTTGTTATTGAATGTTTCGGATAAATGTTTTTCGTGTGTACCGTTGATGTTATCAGTAGGGAGAATTGGATGCTGCAAGGATGCCGGGTGACGGCAGCATCCCACGCTATGTTCACTCAAATCGAGGCAAAGATTTGACTGAGTGCAGGGTGGTGTCACGCGGGGCCCTTGCAGCTACCCAATACATTCCTACTACGTGTTTATCCTGGCAAATAACATTCTGGCTTGCTTCAGTCGTTACTCAGAGCACCATAGCTCTTGTTACGTGTCTACTATATTTATATATATATTATCCACATACAGCACTGTTAAAATCCTTATGTAAATATATAGATGTGTTAAAAATAGTCTTTTATTTGAAATTTACCCTGAAAGCCCCGATAAACACCAGAACTTAAGTACTATAAACTATAATTAATTAATAAACAGTTTTAAGTAATTTGTATTTATTTTCTGTCACATGTAGACTTTTGATAAACTAGACAACAATATCAAAAATTATTATTTTGCATATTTGAATAATAAAGAAGTTGAACACTTAAGTAATTGAGGACAGTAATAACGGCCGGCATAACAAACTAGAAATAGCTATTCAAGTATAAACTGTATTTTTAATAATAAAATAACACAATGACTAACTTATCTTCTGAATAGCAATATCTTTAGATGTCGATTTAGAACCACATACCAATATTTTACTTTAGAGAAAACAATTTATTTTCTATAACAAAATGGGGTAACATCTCCCGATGTACTAAAGGCAATAAATTACTTTTAAAATAAGTAAATAAATCAATAGTTGCGCATTTCTTATAATTAATCACAACTATTTTGGAGTTCTAAAGTTCTTTTAGAGGCCGTACCCTGTAATATGTAGCACACAGAAGAAATGAGAGAAAGAGGAGGCCATATTGAATTTATAGTTTGACCTAGACCTCATTTATGTTCAGTCAAGTAATAGCAGTCAGTCACTACTAAATATTTTGCTAACACGACTTGATTCAGTGGTTCAGAAAAATAACTCATTGTTAATAAAAGTTCCACCACAGATTTGATACCTAATAATTAACGACTAAACAGATACCTAAGTTGAGCTTAGTAAATTCTTCACAATATCATAAGCTAAGTTCACAGCAACGATTCAAATTCTAACTACATTAGGACGAACAACACCAATTTAGACCTAGTGTACCTACATAGTGCGATAACACATACGTAGCACGTAGATAGGCCTTGAGTAATGAGTATTAGTTTACACGACTAGATGTGAGACATCGGGCGTGTAGGCCGGCAGGTACCGAGGCACACGCGGCTCGTCCCGGCGCCGGGCTCCTCTCTCCACCGCCAAACTGATACTGCCAGCTTCCTTCACTCCGTTCGACTTGGCTCTGCGCTGTGACGGCAAGATGGCCGCTCGAAGTGTCTTCCGTTTCTGAAACAAGACCAAGTTACTCCACTGTCCTCGTACACCACTGAGGAGTAAACAAATGGAGTAATTAACATCTAACATCAAGCACCTAATGTGTCTGAATTTAAATAAATGCTACGCAACGTAAAGTCCTGTGTGTACTCTACAAATAATAGCTCTCCATTTGTTTACTAATCTGTGCTGTACAACATCAAATTAAACATGAACAACACAATGGTATCTACTTACAACAGCAATAGACTATTACCGTGTCCAGCGAGTGGTGTACAAGCTCCACAAAGCGGCGGGGACTTAGTTGTGATCGAAATTAACAATGTACATGAACATGAAAAGTGTTTATTTTGAATAAGATTAAATATTGGTCGTTAACAATATTTGTCTACATCGGGGATGGCGAACCTCAATAAGCAGACTATATTACAATACCTACCATTAAAACATTATATATTTCTTAAAAATATATTACTTTCGTTAGACTTTAAATTGGGATTGACTAAAAATATTTGAGTAGCAATGGTTCGCAATCCCGGAGCTACATACAACAAGTGCATCAGTCGTCAGTGGCCACAGTGACATCGACACAGGTCTATATTTTACTCTCTAACTGCTGTTTGACGGTATCGAAGTGGTGCACATCCACGGCTCCCGCCTTCACTCTGTTTACCTCGACAGCTCCGCGCCAGCGGTCGGCGGCGTGGCGCGCGATCTCCATCCGCTTCTGCTTCTTGATCTGGTGCCGTTTGTACACCACCTCGATCACTATCAGCACTATGCCCCCTATAATACCCGCTAACACAAGTATAAACACTCCCGCCATGTTCTTCAAGCCCAGTGTGTTCGGTGTTTTCTCGTTTTCTTCACAGTTTAGCATGTTGTTCCGAAGGATCCATAAGTTATCCAACGACTCCATTATACCACCTGAAAGTACCAATCTTTGTAGTTTACGAACCATATTCTAAAAAATCTGCTAAACCAGATACATATAGGTATGTGAATACATACTTTCATGAAAATCCAATATAGCGAGCGTGACAAGATCCGCCCAAGGAGATCCTTTTTGCAGTCCCACACCATAGCCCGAGCGACCGAACAGTTCTCCTGCTGTTACTAGCTCACAATCCTGGGCCGCTTCGAATTCCAAGCGAGATGAATCCCAAATGAATGCCATTAGTTTACTGCAACCATGGACCAGAATGAGAAAATGGGTAGGACGAAAATAGTAAAAACCTACACCTACACTACGTGTTCAATTCAAAAACATTGTTGCTCCATGGTCTAAATGAAAACTACAACAAAAAAAGAAACCAAAGAACCATGGGAGTCCTAGTTCTAGGTCTACATAAATCTGCATCTACGGAAACAAAATGTAGGATGAACCTACCC
This sequence comes from Spodoptera frugiperda, assembly GCF_023101765.2. Lineage (NCBI taxonomy): Eukaryota > Metazoa > Arthropoda > Insecta > Lepidoptera > Noctuidae > Spodoptera > Spodoptera frugiperda. The sequence continues at coordinate 5,660,277 of NC_064229.1, read as the reverse complement.
GTTCTTAACGTCCTCGATAGCTTGCTCAGCGTTATCGTAATTATTTGCCTCCATTGTGCGATACATATTCGACAGTTCAACTTGTCGTCTAAAATACATATCGACAGCTGATCCCTTAACTGTGGCGCACGTCAGATTCTCCATGGTATTGCGAAGCTAAAGATAATAAAAAATAAAGCATTAGCTACTCTCTAAACTAGTCTAGATGCGACTACGTTAGCCCGAAAATATTAATCTGTGAAATTGTACCTCCCCGTCAAACTGCACCATCGAACAGTCCTAGGGAAATATTGCTATGATCAATTAATCTTGGTATGCTCTGATTGATGGATAGGTACTTTTGATGTTGAGGAAATATTTCAAGTCAAGCAATATATAAGTTCCTTGTAATATTGCTCCCGAAGTCGATGGCAATTAGCATGAACCCTCTCTGCATCTAACTAAGTTACTGTTTGTGTTGATGCATCGCGCGTGACGGTGAGATCGTGAGTTGGAAGCAATATTACTTACCCTGGCATCGTTGATTCCTGTAAGCTTCGTCTTGGGCCGTTCGAGCACGAGGAAGGCAGCCAAGTTGGCAGTGTAGGAGGCGACGATGATCATTGCGAACCCTGCCCACACCATGCCGAGCACGCGCGCCGAGAAACTACGAGGAGTGCCTGGAACAAAGGAATAGCAAACTTACGGACAGCAACGCAAACAGTCTCACTGATGGGAAATCAGAGACCGCTATGAATGAGGTTCACCAAGATGGTTTGTTTTTAAGACAGCTTTTGTCAACTGTTTTATTTTAAAACTAATTGGACGCACACTAGTCCATGCATCACGCTGATAGTTGCTAACTACCGCGACAAATAGCCAAATACCTACACAGGCACCTAGCTTCATTCGCACGCACTGCAAACATAAAGTATGTGTAGCGACCCTCACCTTCTCCAATACCGCTATTTAGTAGCACTCCCCAAGCGAACCAAATAGCACTGGAAAGATTCAGGGCATCTTCCTCCGTCCCATCAATGTTCGCCAGCTTGAACCGGCCAAAGGGGGAGAATCTATCGAGTAGGTACAGCACTAACGCCACCACGTGGACGGATACCATCACTAGAATCCATAGGGTGTTGGAAAATGGTTGCAAGAACGATACCAACGTTGATGAACGAGATGGCTGGAAGTAGACAATATTGTTAGGAGAATATGGTGGTACATGTATAGGAACCTACTGTTAATACACTAGGTTTCTTGGTTACATACCTTCTTTTCTAAAATGGTAATACCTTGATATTTGAAAGGTTTACTGAATTCTATGAACTCAGCTCGTTCCGGGTTTATGGTCAATGGAGCCACGATCATATCTGCACGTTCGTATACCAGTTCTCCTGTATTCACAAAGGTAATAGGAATGGAGATAGAAATAAAAATTATCAGGGCATTTTAAAGAAGACTTCTCAATTCGACATTTGTTCTTAAGATTAGTGATAGACAAACTATGGTCGACGAGAGAACTTAATGATTAATCCGGGGCACAAGGGTAAAATTATGTCGTCAAAATTACTGATATTCCCGGCTATATATGTCGAATACTTTTAGTGCTCCTCATGTAAATGGTTTGCCCACCCCTGACCAAAACCTTCACACATACCTATGAGTCCAGTCCATTCCTTTTTGGCACCTGGTTGTGTAAGATTCCGTATAATGTAGTTCCCGAATTGTCCATCAGGTGACAGAGCCAGCGAGTAAGTAAAGTTGATGGCCTTCGATAGATGTTTTAGGAGATCCATGCAGAAACCTTTGCAGCAATAAAGCTGATCTGAAACATTACGAAATATGTAAAAAACGATACCATATACCTGGGTTTTGGAAGGATAGGCAGCGGTGGTCTTAGTAAAAGTAGATAAAAACTAAGTACTTACCTACTGCCGGTTTGCTACTTACGGTCGAGTGGTCACAAGTGCGACTGCCGGACAAGAGATCTCGGGTTCGATACCCGGGTCGAGCAAAGTAAGTAGCACGGAATTGGAATTGTGCCGATTATATGGCAATAGGCTCACCCTCTATTACATGCGACTTGTAATACAAACGGTGAAAAGTGGGTGTACAGTGTATAGTGGCATAACGTGTCGTAATGTGCACCTCTGCCTACCCTAAAAGTATACAAGACAGTTAGATTAGATAAGTACCTGTGTCCTCGCTAGCGTTGTAGTGCGGGCACGGGATCTCCTCGGGCGTGCACTCGCTGCCGTCGTCGATGCGCCGAGTGTACACGAAGGGTTTCTCCTCAATCGTCAGCACCTGGGGGTACAAGAGTTTGCTACACTATTTTATGTGTTAAACGGACATGGTCACTAACACTACATATATGTAATTAGATATGAGACGGGATATTTACCAAGACATAAATAAACATTGTAAATAGCCCATCTCAAATGTTATATATACATATAACGTGTTAAATACACCGGATCACCGGGCACAATTTTATGCTGAAAATTGAAACCCGAGAGAGGTCTCTCTCTCGATGATGGACAAATCGATCATACTCAATAATATAAATAAGAGTAATAATATGTATTTGTTATCAAACACGTGCAGCGAGTCGGTTTGAAGTGGCATTTATCAATATTGATGAATATCACCTTGAGATGTGTCGGTATCATGAACCCCTCCGGCTTCGAAGTGCTGCGGCCCATCCATATTATTTCCTGTTCCTTCAGTTCCAGTCGCATCTTCTGCGTTTCCTTTGAAGAAAAAGATTTTTTAAGACTTTAGACAATATTAGATAATGTTTGGGCCATTGATTATTAAAAAAGATTATTTGAGACTTAACCGATATTAGATAATGTTTGGTCAATTATTATATTAAGTAGCATAAGTTTATCCGTAATTAGGTATTTTTGGGTTAAAACCAGGCTTGGATGTATGGTAAACTTGATTTTTGGCAAATACATAGGGCCGAGTAAACCATTATAATTGATTTATTAATTTTACAATGATATAACCTTATCGATCGCTTTACGTACCTTATATAGATCTGTATATTTTATAATAGGTATTCCATTAATCAACATGACTAACTTACTTTAAAATAAAAGTATTTGCCCACAGCGACATGTTCGCCCTGAGCCCTAACATTGACCATGTCATACTCCGCATGTACGCGGTCTCCATGGTCATCGAACGCCACATGGCCGGTAGCTCCATTCTCTAACCGTTGTCGCCTTATGTAATCAAACAGCAGACGTCCTGTGGTCCAAATGGACCCTGAATTGTCACAATCAGATGGGGGGGCATGGATCTCCTCAGACGTATTCATATCACGGATGGCTGATGCCAATACATAGCTGAAATATTTGAAGTTAGGTAAACTTGGGTAAATAAAGTAATTTAAGCAATGTTCAAGTTATTTCAATTAATAAAAATGTATTGATCTTACTAAAAACCTATCTAACAAATAAATCATTGCTAATTTTATTCTAAAAAATATTTAGGCAATTTAATTTTAATATAATAAACCTCTTTATGTGTAAATAATAGGTAACTGACCACTTTATGACAAAAAAATTAATGATTCCATTAGTTATTTTATAAAGAAAAAGGTTTTTCTTTTTTGAAAGAAAATGGCAGCAAATTTGTTTTTTCGCAGAAAATGGCCTGTGGTAAGTTATTCAAGGAGGTTCCATGAAAGAGGTCAGCCTGTACCAATGTGATTTTAAGTTCTGGCCATATTTCACAGAAAAAAATTAAGATGCCATTTGTTTTCAAGAAAAAAAATAGATTTCTTTTTTTAACTAATGGTATCCTATTGTATTATGGTCATGCAGTTGCAGTGGCCAGATTGAAAGTTTATTTAAAAACGTAACTAAATAGGTTTTATGTAATAAATCATGAAGAGTTAATTCCAATAATCTATCTATCAATCTATCGGTAGATTTGCTTACTAGAGATAGAATTTTGACATAAGCTCCATACAAAAATGTGTCAAAATTCTACCTCTGGTAGGCAAATCTACCGATAGGTAGGTTATTGGAATTGGCCGTTAATTAATTTAGGTAATTTGTATTTACATGGAGTCCTGAATATGTGCATGTTCGTTAGTAGCATTAACCAGTCGTAGCCCCAGTAGACCTTCAGGTGCATTAGCGGCATCCAGCGCCTGTTCCGTGACCATCCACACGTATCCCACTGTCGTCATATTGAGGAACGTCGCATCACGGAATATTATCTCTGCATCCGTTTTACTATGATACAAAAAATATAGCATTTTATATAAGTTTTGTTAAATCTTTAGATAATTCCTGAAACTGCCTGTAGGTAGTCGATGTTTCGTAAAATAATTAATTAACTTTATATGGGTAAGGTTTTTTTTTACCTAAAGTTACATAACTTTACAACTTTACCTAATGTTAATAATAGATGGCGGTATGTGTTAGTTATGTTAAAGCGTTATTAGTTTGGTAGATAATACTTTAAACCTATGTACAATGTATTTGTAAATGCTAAACGGAAACACTACTTACAGTATGCCAATCATATTTTTATTAACTAGGTAAGTAACATTTTTTTTAATCTGTAACACATTGGCAGATAATACTTACAGCACAGTTTCGCAGGTTAAAAAGAAAGGTTCAAACGCCTTATAATAAGGGTAGAAAGAGAAAGACATAGAATAACTTTAATATTCTGTAGCATACCTAGCATACATGAGGAATACCCTGGCTTGGGCACCTTTTACGTCCATGAGCCGATCGCTGAAGGAATCGAGTCCGGGCTCGAATTCTATGACTTGTTCTACTACTACTTTACGGTCCACATCTTCATCCACACTCTGTGATGTTGTTTGGAAGCTAAAATAAGAGTAATAGTGTAGATAAATGTTTGATTAGATTAAACTGAGATTTTTTTCCAAACTAACCACTAACATTCAATAATACTAGTTAGGAATCAAGCCTGGTAACCTTTGCTTAGCAGTCAACTAATAACGCAGAGTTTTTAATTTGCAACGTCACGCCTTTTATCCTCTTAAGCTTGGCAGAGGTGCACATTCTGGCCACTGTACAATGTACCCCCACTTTTCACCATTTGTGTATTAAGTCCCATATAATAGGGGTAAGTCTATTGCCATGTACCGGGCACAATTCCAGACTCCGTACTACTAAAGATAAATTTTCGAAAAGCCGAAAAAAAAAAGCCCAGTAATACTTTGCCGGTAGTCGCAATTGCGACCACTCGACTAACGAGGCAGTTTTTTATATTATTAATAGTAGCTATACTATAGTTTGTATGTCAACTCACCGTCCCAGTATAGCCCTGCCGTCGGTATCGGAACTGTGAATGAATATAACCTTCATGTAATTGAAGTGCTTCAGCACATCCACCCATACATCAGCCTGGTGGGAATACGGCGGCACGGTCCTAAGGAATGACACGTGAATGTTCTTATCAGAGAACGCAGAATCCCTTGAGGATATACCAATGACCGGTATATGGTAGAACCCGCTGGTGTAGGAAACTGCGGCTGGAGAGAGGTCTCCCGTCAGTGGATGGGACACCACGACTGCGTATACCTATAATAGAATGTTGTTAAACCATTAAAATCCACTTACTAAAGTTGTACAGTGACATAGCTAGTAGTCTTAATGAGTTTTATTAACAGTCAGGTAGATTTTTTTATGGAATAGAGGGTAAACTAGCACACGTGACACCTGATGGTAATCGATCAGACTTAGATGAGTCCTTGAAAAACTTTCTGATCTTATAGGCGTCTAACATTAGAACTCTCAGTTCATGATCATGGCGCTTGCAAGAGTGTCGAAATATCGGAAACTCATAGACAGAAATAAACATGGTAAATATCCCGTCCTAAGTTCTAATGTTTGTTAGTGTAAGTGACCATGTCAGTTTAAACACTTATAAGCGTCTTTCTAAGGTTTCCTGTTACTCTAACTACGATGCAGGCTGTAAAAAAATACTTACACGATGAGCAATGAGATCCTTGCACACGTTCAGCGCCGTTTTTATGGGATTCGGGTCCATGAGCATGGAATAATCATGATACGTAACTCCCCGAGGCACATACTGGTCTTTGAAGTTCAGATTCTGTGAACAATTACCATCATTAAGTCTTTGACTGCCAATAGAAAATTGTTGAAGGCAAATCCTCCACTAACGTCGATCACCAGTGAGGCGGTGACCACCACGGGGTTCAATGTGTTAATTAAAATAATACCTATACATACCTATAGTGTTTCTGATAAAAAAACTGGCTCACTTTAGTTATTATGGCTTTGCATGCGTATCAGAGGAAATGAGAATATTGTCATTAAGTGTGTTAAATTAAAACGTGTCTGCGTAATGGGACAGTCACGTTGGTATGTTCGGAGTGGTATAATGCTCACAGTAACATAAAGGAATTACAATGTATGTTGTGAGTTTTGTATAAAATGCTAACTTTTTTTGTAATGATTACAGAGACTGTTTTGATCTTGGAAAGCGAGCTTTCTTGTTCACCATTTGCGCTGGAGATCAAACACTCAACTTTATTAGGTACACATTAGAACACAATTTATTGGTCAAATTCTTTTACTTAGTAATAATCTCCAGTAGCAGTACATATCCACCAGACTACCACCATTGAATTCGATCACTCTTCACATTCAAACTATATAGGTACCTAACGACTGAATACTACATTATCATCATCATAAAAGCCGTAAGAAGTCAACACCTGAATATAAACTTTTGGAGACCTCTCTCTAGAGTCATTGGTAGAGCCAATGACTTCAGATAGGCCTGCTGGAAGCCAGGGGCATCCATCCGCTCCTTGCGACCTCAATTTAGGTCGTCCATTCACCTTGAGTGTGGTAGTCCTGCGATGCGTCTGTTAGTACTTTATATTGTGTATTAACTTACCGATATAGTATCCTTGTAGAATGCGATGGACTCATTGCTGGATAGGACCCCCCCGACGTTGTAGTACGTGGGGTTGGAGAACCGGCGCCGGTCTATGTCTGCCGCCCCCAGCGTGCCGCACCACACCACCGCCAGCAGGATGTGGTGGGTCCACATCTTGGACTCTAATGGAATATCAGGAATAGGTCAGTTCGTATACATAAAAAAATGTAGTTGCTGTTGCTTAAAGAGTTTCTTATGTGTAGTTTAAGCAATAGGCACCTACATAAACTCAATACAAAGTTTGAAACTTTAACTCAAACTCTAATTATTTATTGCATTCATGTGTACCTGCATATAGATATTATATGAAACCCGGTTAGGGTACGGCAACATACATTTTGACACAATAAGTATCTAATCAGATGTTAGTACCTACATCTTCATTTCTTTGCTATTTCGAGAATCCATGTAGGTATTATAATTTTACCCTAGTTCCTACTACAATTTCTGAACTTCCTTTACATAAATGCAAAAGTAATTTTATATGTTACTGTACATAACTACTCTACCAATTTCCTAACATTTATAGTGGTAAATAGGTATTTGGGAGTACTCTTAAAAGTGTACCTCAGTAGGTATATTTGGGAGTATGGCAGACAGGCTTTTCACCTACGAACAAACAAAGCCGAGGGTTATAAGCTAGTATAAAAATATAATGACTTATGATATAACTGTTTTGCATACGCATACTTGGCGTATATTTGGCAATTTACCAAGCTTCATAGTCATATATGTGGACAACAAATGGTTCCGCGTCTGCGCTGTTTATCGAGGTTAGATTTCGATTCACATTTAGTAGGTTTCAATTACAAATACAATGGTTTCATTAAAAGGTTACGTTGCGAATGTTAGTAGATTAAAATAGTTTGTTTATTACCGTAGGCATTACGTAACAATGTCGTTGCTTTATTTACTTACGTCTGAAACGTAATATTTATGTGAAAAAGTAGGTACCTAGTATTTCACGATGATGATTTTCTCTTGTATATTTTCTCTAAATCTAAGTAATTAGGGAGAAAATAATGATAGCAAAATAGTTTGACATTCGATAACACAGATTTTTTATCTCGAAATTGAATATCATCTGGTCTATGAGACACAATAGAAAACACATTGTGTCTCGCGCAGATCTGCAATTTAGCACTTCAGTATAGGTACGACCGGTCAATGACTCACAAAATAATTAGCAAACTTGTTACATATTCCTGCTTTAATAAACTAGTTACTACACTAATTACCAACGTAAGTAAAGGCTTAACTTTAGATTGCGTATGAATATTTCAGAGTTCTCCAATTTACCAGGAGAGGACACACTTCCTGAGGTTGTAAACCCACGGCTTGATTAGAATAACAGTCTTACCTTATTGTCCAGTAGTTTTCAGTCGTCTCATTTTCTGTTATATATTTATAAAGGTTCAAAACAATAGGAATTTAGAGCCGTGCAAGCTGGATGCTGTAAAAACACGATCCTCGGAACTTCATCTCGTGTCGTTCGTACCGCGCAGGCGTGGGATCAAATCAATACAGTGGGAATATTATGTAGAGCGAATCTTATTCCTAGTACTAGTTTTTATACAATGTTTTTTTTTTCTTTTATTTATTAAAAAAAATATCGTAAGCGTCGTTACTATGCTAATGCTATACACTTAACTGATTTTAGATAAACTTCAATCAACTTTTAACTACATATCCATTGTAATTTATAGGTAATAAGATTTTACTTTTTGGGGCAAAAACATCCCGTGACTTCTTTCGCCTTGGGTGAGGCGAGAGGAGTGTCAGACTCTTATTGACTAAAAACCATCCCGTTCTTTACTACTTTTCGAGCCGGAGCCCCGGTAACCCGGTAGGCAGTCCGCAGCTTATAATGAGAATAGAAGATACTTTTAAGTCGACTGTTTTAATGCTAAGATTGAATATTGAATCTAAATACTTATTGTGATGTTTTATAGCATAATAGGGATATTTCAAATGTACCATATTGATATAACTCACATTCACAATTCACTTGTGAGTGAGAGACCTGAGTTGAATAATCTGATGCATCTGCACGGAGATGTCACAAACTATACACCTACCTACTTATAGATAAGTCACTGCAAACATACCAATCTACATATCGATACACAATCTACAAAGATAAAGTTTTCCTGTACTAGACTAAGATAAAAAGATCTGTTCCTAGGTGTTATTGCATCTAACAATCCAACGATCTTATCCTAACGCAGTTCTGCCGGCCGATGAGTGCCATGATTGAAATGAGTCAGGTTAAGATATAAAATCAAATAGATTTTAACTTAGGTAAAAAACAAATGACACATATTGAAACTAATTTAAAAACGTGTATTTTTCTTTAAAATTAAATCTATTGTGATATAATAGGATCTTAAAACTAAAACATCAAAACTAAGTACTATGTAGTCTTATACAAAGAAGAAAAAACAATGAGTTTATTTTCGTGGATCCCATTAATCGTCTGTCGCAGCAGTTTTCATGAATATGGTGGTAAAGTTAAGCCCAGCCCCAGGCGGCAGGCACCCACGCGGCTGCAGTCCAGGGTTTGGCTGGCCACTCAGGTGTCTGTGGCCGGAGCGCAGCCGCAGCAGCTGTAGCAGCGTGCTGTGCGGCCCCTGCAGCTCCAGCCGCGCCTGAACTTTGTATTACGGATAACTTCAACGCCTCTAGGTCTGCAACAAAGGGCATGTAGTAAGTAGTAACAGTAATTGGTTTAGCCCTAATAGTAGTAGTGGTAAACAGTAGGTATTATACCAGCATTTTGCAGTCTGGCGGCCTGATTGTGAGCAGCACGTTGTATGGCCTTAGCTGCTGCAGCCTCGCGAGCGGCTGCGATTTTCTGAGCAGCGGCAGCGCGGGCCTTGGCTCCAGCCAGCTGTGCCTGCGCCTGCACTGCGGCCTGTGCAGCCTCTAGCGCGTGCGCACGAGCGATTCTAGCTGCCTCTTCACTGTAAGAATACATATTTATAATCTGGAAATGGAGAATCTATAGCAGCTTTGATATTACCCATACAATCTCTACGAACCTTTTATGAGCAGCACGAGCGGCGGCAGCTTCCTTCGCGCTGGCTACACTTTGTTGTTCGAGTGCAGCATGTTTAGCCGCGGCGACCTCGTGTTGAGCGGCCATCACTGCGGTCGCGGCTGCTTTGGCGGCGGCGACTGCACCAGCCACGTCCGAACTAGTGTCTGATGACCATCCACCTGAATAATATAACTCGAGTAGGTACCTGTTGATTGCTTTTTATTTGGGTCTAGTCCGTAACAACATCCTTACATGGAAACATTCGAATACCTATTTAGTTGTGGGGCTTATTTGTTCTTGTATCAGTAGTCAGTATCTTACCATGTCCTCCTTGCACCCAAGTTGCCACGCCGGGCCAGGAAGCTGGCTCTATACTGATGACGCTCCTCTTGTCTTGCTGGCTGCTGGCTGAGGCTACTGCGACCAGGCCAACGCAGACAACCTGGTTAGGGCGATACAGATTCTTATTCATTAAGACGACATTTAATAGGAATAATGCGATGGTTCCAGATTCGATTGAATGTTATTTGTGGTGCAACCAGGGGGCGCTAGTGAGTTCTGTGGGACCCGACATTCTTATCAGAGTGAAACGGATGTGTAGGTAGGTAGATTCCGAAATCCTCAGACCATTCTCTTCTTAAAAATCAAACCGCAAACTCTATTATAGAAAAAATTTACTTACCAATATTTTAAAACTCATGTTAGTTGTTGTTTACTCCCTGTGCACACAATGTACTGTGATACACAATTGATGGACATACACCATTTTATATGGTTGAATCCGGAAAAGACTGTGTAGAAAGGGATAATGAACGATAGGCATGATAGGTAACTATACTTCGTAATGGGAGCAGAACCTATCACTTTTAATCGATATTCTTTCACTTTCCTCGGGATTTTGAACAACGGATACTTATGGAGAGCAAATTGGTACATTCAATCCAATAAGTAGGAAATGATTACAGAAGCAGTCCCATACTTAATTAACACACTAGCATTATAGCGTTGGGGATATACATAACTTATGAATGAGTTAAGTTGAGATTTTATTAAGACTAGTGGTCGCCTAGTGGTCGAAATGCGACCATATACGATTTAATTTACAATACCACTTAACGTACGTTCAAGGATAATTTTTATTTAACTCAAACAAACTCTTTTATAAAACTCTATTCATATAAGACGTGAGAATATCATCGCAATGTCTATCGATTTTGACGTTTTGTCAAATACGATCCGATACTATGCATGTGTGTGTAATGTTTTATTTATTGATTGAATGTATTTTATAAGCATTATTTTTGAAAAATATTGGCGCAGAACGCCAATATTTTTCGACTTCTCCTACACATAAACTATAAGTGTACCAAATTTTATGCTCCTACGTCCGCGCAATTTTCGTAAAAATGGCTACAAAGTTTTTGCATCACGTATTAATATTAAGATTTTCGCCATCGTCATAGCATAAAAAAAATAAGAGAGGAAGTAAAAAATATGTTGAACCATGGAATAGAAAAAAGTAGTTTATGTATTCCGTGTGTTTAACTAACACGGAGATCAAGGAGTTGGTTGACCAATTCTGTAATAATTATGCTATTTCATTGATTTATTCGCGCAATTAAATAAATAAAACTTTCAACTGTAAGAGTCGGGTCAGGACAATGCATACATATTAATATTATAAATGGGAAAGTGAGTTTGATTGTGTGTTTATCCTTGTTTCACGTCGCAACGGAGCAATTTTATGAGGGACTGGAGAGAGACATGACTGATTTTTGCATACGTCTTCAGTAAAAATGTATGATTTTATGATAGGTACATCAAATACACAATTATTATGATGATATAAAGTACTGAAAAGGTTTGTATATGCATAGTTGTTGGTGCCCGAGTGAGTCGTGTGTCATGAGGTTCAATTGCTGCTATGCAGTAATGTACTTGTATCCTCTATTGTTTCTATACTTTATTATTTATTAGCTGCCAGCAATATTGTGATGATGTTGTCAATGTTAGAATTATAGTGTTGTCCTTTAGTAGGTATCTGCCGAAAATCCCGACTTTTCCGAGTTATATGTACTTTCTAAATTTAAACACCACTAAGAAACGGTGAAGGAAAATATGGCGAGGGAACTTGAGCTTATAATTTGTACTCATAAGTGAGAAATCGCTAACCCGATTTGAGCAAGTGTAGTGATTCTCTATGTGAGACGAGAGTGTTTCTCAACATTGGGATATTTACAGGCTGATGATGATGAATGTAACACATTCGAAGGTTCGGAGTATGTTGCTCCCCACTAGCACCGACTGAAGCGCACCATCGGAGGTAAGTATTTATTTATTTTAAGGTACCCTTAGACATAATACACACATTGAACACTATCAATAAACACAGTCAAATAGGCTTGTGCTTTTCTAATTATAAGGAATCACAGCAAAGTACTCACATCAGTATAGGTATAGTGCGATTAACAAATAAATTGAATCATAACTGCTATTTAAGCTAAATTAAACCATGACGCGTTTCGCTTCGAACTCGAAGTGGTTCGTACTAGGAAGTTTCCTGGTAGACTTTTGTTCCCGAAGGGGTAGGCAGAGGTGCACATTACGGCATGTAATGCCGTTATACAATGTACACTCACTTTTTACTATTTGTGCTATAAGTTCAATGTAATAGGGGATGAGCCTATTGCCATATACTGGACATAATTATAGACTATGTGCTGCTGCTGAGAAATTTTCGAAAAACCGAAAAAAAACTAAGTACATTTTTTTACGACGACGGAATCGAACCCGAGACTCGTTGTCCGACCAGTCGCACTTGCCCCACTCGACCCACGAGGCAGTAATAAAATAAAGCAAAATTGTAAACTATAGTCCAGGTAATCTATGTGTTGTCTTAGCTTTTGTCTCAGTAGGTAGGTAACTAAAAACAGTAATGTACCGGAATTTTGATAAACCTAGTGTGTAACAAGACTGGTATCATAGAACGAATACCGAATAGTCCCAATCTCTACAATATCCTCTTCCCATTTCCTTGCTTCATAGACAGACGTCACAGATGACAAATGCATAACTTGTCAGCTCCTGCAAATTTTGGAATTTGTTTTATTTTAATATTTCTATTTACGTGTTATATGTATGGGTAAGTAGTTTACAGTCGATATACTGGTATAATAACTGCTAAACTAGTAGGTAATAGTCTCTGTGTTATGTGTTACATGATTTTGGCACCCTCTGAAAATAAATAGTCGTTGGTTTGCCTATAATGACTGTAGAGTCTAAGCGGTGTGCAACTTGGATGAGCCGGCTCGACTGGAGAAGTGCCGTCTCACAGAGAGCCAGCGTCTAGTGGTTGGCTTACTTAAAGTTACGTTGTTATCTCTGCTCTAAGCTGCTACAGACGGTGGTCAGGAGGAAGAATAAACAGTTGTACTGAACAGTTTCAACTGGATCGATTGAAGAGTAGATAAAATATCTGCTATCTGATAAATGATCTGCACAGTTCAATCGAAAGGTATAGGTGGTAGGGACCTTCTATTTAACTGCACAGTTACATCGTGCGGTGTGTAGCATGCATAAGTAAAAGTTCTAGATGGTCCAACCCCAACCCACTGATTAATTACACGTTTATTTTTCGGAAGCCCTCCTCCTCGGAAACCATGACGTAACTAAACAGTTCCCTGCTTAATCCTCATCGTATCTGATGTAGCAAGTATTATATTTCTGAGATAACAAAAAGGATAAAAAGAAACATCAAATTAAGGGTATCCCATACAACAAACGTATTTTAAAAAAAGTTTAACTTGATCTTCTTGTTGCAGAGCCTGAATGTGTTGGATGTTGAAGAAGTATCGGTACAAAGCATTGTACTGGTTGGCGCTTTGTTGTTTTCGTCTACCCCCTTGGGATGAAAGCGTAAACTTATATATGTACGTTGCGGAAGGAAGTTATATGAAAAAACACATACCCAGAACAAAATCTATTATACATAGACACGGTATGTAAAGACTTAAAGAGTCGCCAGACGAGCCTGAGACCTCTTGTTCGTCACTTACTCGCTCGCGCTCACCGCAAAAGCCCGTCACATGTCGCCTGTACCATCACAGGCAGGGCCCACTAGAGGTATGGACCCTAACCGGGTACCGGGGCCCCGCCAGGCAGACATTATTAACCTATCGGGCCGTATACCTAAGTAATACATATAAGGTACCTAGACTAGAATAGAATGGTGTTAGTCAGTCAGACAATTTCCCTAATCCTTATCCTTGACCCATGACGGCGCAGTTTGTAGGTGTTACATTTAATTTAACATATGGTACCTACCCCTTCGAAATGTGAAGTGTGGGAGTGTGGGACAGCCATGTTTCGACACGTATGGGCCGGCTCGACCGGAGTGATACCACGGCCTCACAGAAAACCATCGTGAAACAACGCTTTGCGTTGTGTGAGTGAGGTTACCGGAGGCCCAATTCCCCCCTTCTCAATCTTCCCAATCCCTGATTCCCGAACAACAACCCTTAAATTCCTAATCCCAAAAATCCGGAAACGCACTTGTAACGCCTCTGGCGTTTCAAGACTCCATGGGCGGCGGCTATTGCTTACAATCAGGCGATACCTACATCTGCTCGTTTATAAAAAAAAAGAATTGGACTTTATACCTATTAGATGCCCATTTGCTAATGATAAATAGGGACAAGTTTTGTCTGAAAACTAGAGTGACATGAATACGTCATGAATGTTTCAATCCAAAATCAATCAGTCAAAGTTATGGATGTCAGTACCTACCTATTCCTATTTTCTCTTTATCACCTGTATAATTTCCTTTCTTATCTGTTAACAGTTTTAAATAATAAAAATGGCGGCGAAGAAAGGTCCTGAACAAAAAAGTTTGCTTCCGCAACTAAAGTAAGTCTTACTTATTTTAATGCTTAGTTAAGAAGGGAAAAAGCCAACAACTACACATTATATAAACAACTCTTATATATTTTATTACCTAATTATTTTCTCTTAGAGTTAGGTCAAATGAATAAAATATAATTTAGGGTGTCTCAGGATTTACGCATGTATATCGTGTATTATTTGCATTGCATTATTTACAAATCCAAAGTGTTTTGTACGTAGCGATCCGTTCCGAGCGTTGGAAGATTTCTTCTCTTTTCGAATGAACTGGAAAAAATACTATTTACATTTTCGCTACATTTATCGTCACATAATAATACTGAGAGCTAGGACTACCATTATTATGGACGCTAGGCCGCCCGATAATATTCATCCATAAAATATGTACCTTAGGCCGCGTTTCCATTGAAGCGGAGCGGGGCGGAGAAGAGCTTAGCGGTGCACGAATTGACCAATCACTATGCTCGAAATCTCCGCTCCGCTTCAATGGAATCAGCATGAGCGGGGCAGAGCAGAGCTGAGCGGATATTCATAAAAATATACAGAGAGACGATGCGGTGCGGAGGACAGCGGGGCGGGGCTGTGCGGAGGACAGCGGGGCGGTGCTGTGCGGAGGACAGCGGGGCGGTGCGGAGCAGCGCGGTGCGGTACTGTACTGTACTTAAGACAAGGATAGTGACACTAACAAGACGCCAATGCTAACGTGTGACAGAGACATATAATCGAGTACCGAGTATTGTCGAATAAGCACGAAGATTCACGAAGTAACCAAAAAGGGATGTCCAAGTAGCGTGTGTGAGGGTGTTGTTTATCGATTTTCTTAAAATCGATTACTACGAAACAAATTACTTATCAAACAAAAATATATTTATTTTCAATGTTATAATATTTAACTCAAATAGTCGTTAATGATAATTGATATTCAAGTAAATCATAACTTTCAATTGAGAAAATACTTTCTTTTAGTTTTATTTTCATGTCGAAATATCGTTTATAAAATTAACTATAGGTATTTGTAAATCTTATTTAGTTTAATATATCATATAAAAAAAACAATAAACTCTAAATGAAAATATCGATTGCGATATTTGATCGATAAAGGGTCTATTGTATTTAGACATGGTCAATCTCTCAATATGATTCCAAAAGTATGCTCCGCTCCGCCTCACTCCACCCGGCTGACCATTTTTCACCGCTCTTCTCCGCCCCTCTCCGCCCAGCTCCGCGTCAGTGGAAACACTGACAACTTTTCACCGCTCTTCTCCGCCCCGCTCCGCGTCAATGGAAACGCGGCCTTATTATACTTACCTAATAAATACGTATTATTGTAGACACAGCCAGCTTTCACGAAGTGGACGAGACCTATCTCTATATACCTGAATATAACTCCCACCCCAGTCCTGTTGTTTACAAAATTAATAAACAGCTCAAAAAATATCTATTTAATGCAGAAATATCGTGGCGTGTTGTGGCGCGCCAGAAGCTTATCGGTTTCATACATTTAATTTTATGTGTTAGAGACACACTTGCATGTGTTGTTGTGTCGCGTAGGTCGCCAAATAATAAGTAAAATTATTTTATTGATACCAACAACCTTTGCGGCAAAATATGCCAATGCGTTGCAGCGTCGCATCGCAAAAACGACATCGAACCGCAATGAGACGCGATGTCGCAACACAAAAATTTCATCGGATACGACATCGTACGACAAGACGCTAACCATCGGTTCAGTTTCTAGTGAGACATGGACCGCACTACGCGTGTTATACTTCTGCTTGCGTTAAGAAACAGAAAAGAAAGTAGTGGGTGCACCCATTTCTGACCATTATGAATAATGACATGCTCTCATGCATACTCTTACGACGCGCCGTCGCATCGGAAATTTCCACGATACGTTCTGCGGCGTCGTAGATTTTTGCGATGCGTCGCCGCAACGAAGTGTTCTGGATTCGCCCAAGGGCTTGCAGCCCATTGATGGCCGGCGCTGTGTCACTACACGATACGGTGGCCACGGCGCGGTTTGTCATAATATTTCTGCCTTCAACCACCATTCGTGCCATTAGCCAAGTAGATACAATATTGTAATCCTTAATTTCGTAATTTTCAGTATTCTGCCAAAAGTTGTTAATGGTGGTATTGCGAGTATTGTGGGTATATGCTTAGTGTTTCCATTGGATTTAGTAAAGACAAGACTACAAAACCAAACGATCGGCCCAAATGGCGAGAAGCAATATAAAAACATGTAAGTATTCAATATTAATTGTGGACAGTTGAAGCGAAACATATATTATACATATTTTATATGATTGAACTTTAGCTCTGCTTCTAATACAAATCAAGCCACCTTGTTCTAAATATAAACGAGAAAGAAAGAACCCTTGATTTTACGAGAAGCTCACTGAACTTATCTTTTATTGTTTAGAATATCCGAACCGATTGGGTATTTTTAAAGTGTATGATACCTAAATTCGGTGCATTTTGTATTTTCTTAATTTACAGGTTAGATTGCTTCAAGCAGACTTACAGAGCAGAAGGCTACTTCGGCATGTACCGAGGGTCTGGTGTCAATATCCTACTGGTCACACCAGAGAAAGCTATTAAGTTAGCTGCCAATGACGTATTTCGGTACCATTTGGCTAATCCAGATGGGTACGTTAAACACGTGTTCAAACCATTTCTTTAGAAATGTGTGTAGTGTTGTAACCCCGCCTCTCCCGAAAATATTGACCCCCCCTTCTAGCCCATTTTTCGCAATAAAAATTATGCACCCTATTTTTTTCCTCAAGGTCAATTCTATGTCTATCTCACTTTACCAATTTTCATCAAAATGTTCTAGCAGTTTTGGTGTGAAAGAGTAATAGACAGACAAACAGAAAGATTTATCATATTAGGAGGGAAGAAGGGATATAGTACATATCTAGAACCTAACGCTTTTCTTTTGTTTCGCGATTTAGAACTATAACGATCTTAAATCAGACGATTTCTGGTGCTGGAGCCGGGCTGTACCAGGCTTTAATCACCACACCTATGGAGCTCCTGAAAATCCAGTTACAGGATGCTGGGCGAATCGAAGCACAAATAAAAGCTGGTTTGTCAATTATATTATTGTTTCTGGCTTTGATTCCGGCTTGTATACATTCATAATATCATAATAATATAAGTCAGATATAAAAGATGCGACAGGCAACTTATAATTGTGGCGGTTTTTACCGCTGAATTTTCTGAAACAAGATAATTATTAAAATATCGAATACACGCGGCCGCACTTGCGGTTTTGTCCCGCACTTTATTTTAATACAAAACTTCTTACGTTAAATGTATTGAATTATTATCAAGATGAAGATTGTAAGACACAAGATTAAATTAAATAAAATTTTTAAAACATTTCTATCGGTTTTATGTTATTTTCAGCGGGAGGACAGATTCCACCTAGACCAACTGCCTGGGGACTAACCAAAAAATTATATGCTGAAAGGGGCTTCTTCGGATTTTATAGAGGCATAAGAGCTACAGCGATTCGAGACGTTGGCTTCAGTGCGCTGTATTTCCCCATGTTCGCAATCCTCAACAAGATGGGACTGAAGGAAGATGAAGTAACTCCACCTTTCTGGTAAGTATAGCAAAAAAAAGCTCCTTGCCTCGGAACGCACGTAAAGCCGTTGGTCCTGCACCTAACCTCTCGTCGATTATGTCGGTCTGCCGTCCTATCGGGTTATGAGAGCGAAAGAACAGACAGTGCATCTGTGTTCACTATAATATCTCCTGCGTATTGGGCTAGTCTAGTTAGACAGACTGGTTATCATGATCGAAATCGATCGGGAGATTTATTATTATTATATGTACATCAACAATGTAACTAATATATTTATAAGGCAGGTAGGTATTTACCCATTTTAACCTTTATAACTTGTTTTATTATTAAGATTAAGAGAGTTTTGTCATTAACCCCAGGTGGTCGTTCATTTCGGGCTATATTGCGGGGTCTACAGCAGCTGTTGCCGTCACTCCGGCGGATGTGATCAAAACCCGCATGCAGACAATCTCCAAAGGCACTGGCGAACGGCAATATACGGGGGTTGTGGATTGCATTACGTAAGTTGTAGTTTTCACTGGCCCGTTCATTTGTATGTAATGTTGTCATAGTACTTACTTAGATACACATACATTGTTGTCGCAGGTCCACGATCAAGAAAGAGGGCATAACAGCGTTGTTCAAGGGTGGGTTGTGCCGTATGATCGTGCTCGCACCACTGTACGGCATCGTGCAGACGGTCTACTACCTCGGCATTGCGGAGAAACTACTAGGCTACAAAATTGAGAAATCTGTCTGAACACCTAATGAAACACTCTAATAACTGCTTACAGATGAAGTGGTTCTTACACTAGTATCGTTTTCCAATATTTGTATAAGAATCTTCTTATTTTAAGTATATTTTAACTTTTACTACAGTTTCACTTCCAGGGGTGGTTTAAGCAACAGTGCAAAAGGTGTGGTGCACTCTTGCGCCGAATATTGAGGGGTGCCAAGAGCCGCACACAGTCGGTACCTACAGTGTCCATGTAATGGCCCAGTACCTATGTCGTTACTGGTCGCTGAGAGGACACTGTCATTAAAGACCTTCCTTCAGGTATCCTTAAAGTGGGCAATTATGTACATAGTTATTTTCAAAAGAGGCAAATAGGCTTTTTATACGCTGCTCAACCAAATCGAATTCTTCAAGGAACCTCCTCCTGAATGCTGTTATTTCTATAAAAGTTGTGTTTTAGTAACATTATATACAATGTTTCCTTTCAAATCTTTTCCGATCGTCTACCGCCAACAAAAAACATGCGGGTAGACATTACAGATGTGTGTAACATTTATCTGTAGCAGCTGACTATGATGAACCAAAAAAATCAGTACCTAATCATTTTGATTGGTAAATATGATAACAGTAGTTTACAAGAATGTGTAAAAAGTGAAATGAAATGAATGATAGACGAAATAACGCAAGTCGCAACCTGCAAAGGTTATTTGTAAAAACTGTCTATCAATAATAATGCAGGATAATGTGAAGCATCGACGATGTTACGAGTATGTAAGTGTTGTGTCATAAGTCATAAGGCTCAACAGGACAAACTCTTACATGCACTAAGCTGGTACTAGAACACTGAACAAATAACGAAGGAGGAAAGTCAGTCGACTGCTTCGTCTCCCTATAGGGTCAACGGCATATCGAACCAACAAGAAGACATGTTGTTGACTGCTGTATTTACTTTTGAAAGTCGAGACAACAAACTTGACAGATTTGCTTAAACAAAGCTCCCAAGTGAGCTTGATAACGGCACACAGTAAAACTAAGGATAGTGTTCAGCGTATCATACAAAATAAAAGGAGAGGGCAGTTTTAATGATCATAATATAATATATACTGCGCTTCGAACTTACAAAATAGTATACTGACACAATGAAATGCAGAACGTAGGTACCGCTACGTCTTTGTGGCAGAAGCAAATGTAGAAAATTATTGATTGATGATTTGAAAGCAAAGCAACAACATCTACATAATCTGTACCCTTAGTACGAGTTTCTTTTACGTTAAATGAAACGAGAGCGCATTCGGCGTTCCGATTGGCCAGCGCGAATGAACCAACCAATCAAAGTGGCGAACGTAAACTAAAACATGCTAAAGATATAACAGAATATGCATACCCCAAAGCTAGAAATATCTTCATTAACTACTTTTACATGAATGATTTTGTTTTTGGGAAAGACTCTGGTGCTACCGATGCTCCTAAAATATAGCTCAGTGAGTTACTAAAAAAGAAGGATTCAACTTAAGACAATGGAAAACAAACGCAAACCATTATCTTGGAAGAATTAAAAATGTTAGGCAAGGGTGGTATTACTACAGCGTTAACTTCTCGTATGCCGATGGAATCCACCGATAGCTACAGATTGTTTGTAGATTCGAAACTTTGGTGGAACAAACCAAATTGGTATAAAATAACCATACTAGAAAACCATCAAAATAATTGCCTAACTTATATCATAAACACTGAGTTGAAATAAACATGTTTATAGATATGCATTTTTCTGGGTAGGACCCAGTCAATACAAATTGCAAATGCTTGCAAGGATTTTAGATCGAGTAACATTTGTATACCTACGCTCATTAAACTCAGTTAATTGCTAAACCGAGTAAACTAATACAAAGTAGGTTATAAATGTCACCACCGCTATGTGAGCAATAACTTTTCATTAAATTGCAATTCATGAATTTTTGCCCTTACTGCTGCTACTTCTGATTTTGTATTAATACCTATTTATGTAACACCATGGACTACACCATATTATTATGTATTTTGCTTACTTTTACAACTGCCCTTTATATAACATGCTTTAAATATTGTAGCTACGTACATAGGCAAACATTATTATGTTTGCCCCAACTAAAATAGTGCGGTTCTTAAGAACCACGGGCTGAGACCAAGTGCAGTTCTATGTACCGTGTAAGGCGATATGTATTTAGAAGGATATAGATCAATGAGCTAAAATATTTTTGAGATAGCTCCCAAGGGGAATAAAATGATAAAGCGTCATATTCCCGATGTCTTGCCGCAAGGTGCCTTGTGACTTGTGGCTGTTTGAGCCCTCAAGGTGCTCTGCAGGTTTATTATACTTTTACACATTTGCTATCGTTTACTTATCTTAACTTTATTTTTTACATTTACTATTAACTTTGTATTGTTATTTTTTGCTTTTTATGGAGTGTGCTAATGAGATAATGGTAGAGTGTGGTTCCGTACCGCACTATATAAAAGAATATAGCCTGAGGCCTGAATTCAGAGTCAGGCAAAATGTTGTTTTTGTAGTTTCCTTAATTATTATTCCTTGTTATAAATAGTTTTACACATTTTCTGTTGTTGTTTACTTTTTTAACTTTAGTTATTTACTTTACATTTTTGTTACTTGTTTTAATATTTCTTAGTATTAGGTTAGGTATTTATTTGCTCTGTCATGGATGCTCATCCTATATAACGACAAATGTATTTCCGCGAAATTCGCGAGTCTTGAGTCGTCCTTAATTTAATAGGTATACGTACCGATGACTGTCGCAGACTTCGGATTAGCATCCAATGAAAGCTTTATGTAACTTTTACGAATAAACTTTTAATTGGGAAACTTGTGGTCTTATTATGTACTATATTACTAGTGTTGGACATTAATCGCATCAATTTGTCAATTATCTGGTTAATTGACTAAAAAGAGACAATTAGATTAATTAGAATTTCGCAATTGACTTTTTAATTGCACCTTGCAATTCATGTAGTTTGATTAACGTTTATCAATTTACAACTCTCAATTAAGCCGCGTCCCCACTAGGAACATTTGTCGAGCGACATTATGTCCCCGGTGACAACAGGCGATGTCAGGTGACGTCTGACGACATCAATATTAATCTTTAATTGTTTAATCCACGTTTCAACAATGTCGCAACAATTTCTTCCGACATCCCTTGTCATCACTAGTCTCCGACCAATATACATGATACATGGATACATGTCGCTCGACCAATGTTCCTAGTGGAGACGACCCTTTAAAATAACAGCAATTAACTTTTTTATTGTTTTATGAAACAATTGACGAGTACCTACAAATAAATAAAATAAAATATGTGGTAAGGCGGTAAGTATTAGCTTACTATTCTAAAATCTTTATTTCTACATATAAAACTGCTAGTAGATAAAGGAAAACATCATTATAATTCCTTTCAATTTGTAGTTACTTTTACGTACCTATAAACATGTTGCATTGATTAATATTTAATTACCGATAGCGTAATTAACAAGGTAGTCCATTCACTGCTGTATTAGAAAAAATAAATTAATTAAAAAAAAATAAAAAACCCGACTGCATAAAAAAACCACAAAATATGAATATATATTGAATGATTTTAGTCTAGTTTATTTAATGGGTCCCGACTGTTACACTCAATTATGTTTCGCATAAGATTATTATTTTTTGTGTATTGATTATGAAATTATTTAATTTTGTGGTAATAGCATTGCGATCTACACTTTTAGACTGCACGGCTGGTGCGGTGGCTGGGCAACTGGCTGCCGCGCAACGGGTAGCGGGTTCGATTCCCGCACGGAGCAACTCTTTGTGTGATCCACAAATTGTTGTTTCGGGTCTGGGTGTCATGTGTATGTGAACTTGTATGTTTGTAAACGCACCCACGACACAGGAGAAAATCCTAGTGTGGGGCAACGTTTTTGAAAAAAAAAAGAAAGAAAAAGAAAAGACTAAGCTTGTTTTTTACTTTTCAGTTTTTATTTAAAGTGTTTTTTTATGCAGTCGGGTTTTTTAATTTTTTTATTTTTATTTAACACTTTTTAGTTAGTTATAATACGGTTATGTGTTTCTCAAGATTTCACCCACGACACGAGAGAACTACTTCCAATACCAAGATAATAAAAAAGTAACACATGTCGATCCAGTTATTTTAGATTGATTGCGTAACAAAATTGCACATAGTATTTTTTTCTATATGTCAGTGATATACCATTTTGGAATCCTCATGATGAGCTCTTTAATTTGATACCCATATTGTAGCAAATATATTTTTTTTTTACTTCTATCTAGGGCGCCTCACGGCCGCTATGTTGGTTTTTGTTTTACGTCACATACATATCTAAGAACACTTGGGTAATTAAGACGAATCCAACGATGCCCTGATTGTCGAAATCCATCAAGCCGTTTCGAAGAAATGAGGTAATAAAGAATATTATGCTCATACATACATACGCGCGAAAAACATAACCCTTCCTTGGCAGTCGGGTAAAAAGGTTGATAGAAGTAGGTATGCATAACATCTATTTTTAATGTGAATTAAAATTATTTATACAAATACTGATTTCAATCAAGGACATCGTTTGCGCGTTGTTTGTACACATTATATTATATAATTATCGCAAATTATATAACTACTTGACGTCCGAGCTGTAAACTGCACAACACATAATAAATTTTAAATTTCGCGGTATACGCATCCCCTTTAATTAAGAATAAAAAAGCCTTTAAAAAAGTAAACGAACGCACAAAAATAGATACTGGAGTGGAAAATTATAGACGAATTTAAAAGTTAAATTAACCAACCAAATCAAAAAATTGGTTACTTACATTTAAAAAAAATCCTAGCAGTCGGCAACACTTGCCAAACGCCAAAAAACTAAACCAAATGTCAAAATTCACAATTACACATGAGTGTGGCAAAAGCACGATCAGGTGCGAAGCCACAATAAAAACGTAAATTCAACAAAAAAATTGGAAATATAATACTAAAATTAAACGTGTATATTATGATAAAGAAGTGAAATATTGAATATTTGAAATTAAAAAAAGAAGTGTAAAAGGTAAGAGCAATTTTATTTTGATTATTACGTAAAATGCCGCTATTGATCGCGATCCGAGTTGGTAATTTTGAGACAATATTTTTAATGTCGAATTAGTATAGTAATGTGTGCTCAAACATAGTGGTTTAGAAGCAGACCTGGGTCAGAAAGGTCGTGTGAAAGGGTATCTGCCATTACTCTTAATCTTCGTGAACAATGGGTATTTTCAGTGATATCGATTTTTGGGCGAGTAAACCGACTACGATCGGCATTACCATTTGTAACTAATAATATTAGTATGCTAGCAGATTAACCTACTCTTAACTATGGTAGGCAACAGTTTAGGTTTAACAAGGGGGGATGTTGTGAATGGTGTGGACACCTTATTAAAATGTAATATAGGGAAAATAATTGTGTGTGCTTTCCCATATTCAAATACACTTTCTTCTTCAAAGAATAAGTACATAGGTGTACTGAATAACATATTACACAAAATGACATGTCAAAATGACAGACTATTCTTTTTGACACTAATAAATTTATTAGTAATCTTATTTTTACCAAGAAAGGTATAGATCTTTCAAAAAAATTTCGACAGAAAATTGCTATACTTATAGCAAATAATATTAATACTGTTATAACTAATATAACAGATAATAGTTATAAGGACGAATCTGTGCTGTCTAGAGTGTCTAACAGCACAGAGACACATTTAGGTTTAAACTAGATTATAAGACAACAGAAGGTACCTTTATAAATCATATATGAATGATAAGGTAAATTCTGGCAGTGCAAAACCATTTCAAAATAATTATACACAGGAGCAGCACAACCTAAAATTATTTTATATTAACATTCAAGGCTGTTCCTCAAAAATCTTAGAATTAGAGCTGTTTTTAGAAAAAACTAAGTTTGATTTAATTTGTCTATCAGAGCATTGGTTAAAGGAGGACCAACTGACATCTTTAAATTTAGTAAACTACAATGTAATTAGTTATTTCAGTAGAAAACAAATATTACATGGTGGGTGCCTAATATTAGTTAAAAATAGTATTAAATCTAAAGAAAGGAAAGACATTGTAGCACTGTCAGTTGAACACAGTTGAGTTGTCCTGTGTTGAGCTGGATAGACATGTTGTAGTTTGTGTATATAGACCATCTAATTATTAGAATCTTGCTTTATTTGATTCTGTCATGGAGGATGTTTTAAGAAAGCTTTCTACTAGTCAAAGTCAATAATTGTTTGTGCGATTTCAATATAAATTTATTAGAAAATAGTAAAAGCATTATGGACTTGTTAAATTTATTTGAATCATTTGATTTAAAAAATGTTTTTTTAGAACCAACTAGAATAACATCCTCTACCGCCACCTGCATTGATAATATTTTCTGTAATTGTGATTATAAAGAAAAACATATTATAAATAGCTTGCTATCCGACCACTGTGGACTAATGGTCGCGTATAGCTCTTATTTACCTTTGCTAAAAACTCAAATAAGATTTAGACAGACTACATTTAGAAATTTGGAGAAATTAAATAATTCTTTAGCTACTAAATTAAATATAAAAACATTTGATATTAGTAATGTGAATAAGTTGTACAACGATTTCTTTGAATTATTAAACAAGGAATTTAACAATATTTTGAACTCAAAAATAAAGATATCCATATCAAATTTGTATTTAGCGATTGGGCTACTGTAGGTATTCAAAAGAGTAGAGATAAACTTTTTGAGCTTTAAGGCATGAAACCATATAATAACGACCCCCATTTTCAACAATATGTAACATAGTATTCAAAGACTTTTAGATTAGTGTGCAAAGCCGCAAAACGTCTTTATATCAGCAATTAAATAAAATCAGCAGATGACAAAATAAAGACAACTTGGAAAATTATACAAAATGAGACTGGTAGGAAAAAAACACATAATTCGGAAATTAAATTAAGGTCTGAAATTGGACAAATTTCTTCAAAATGTGATGTAGCACAGGAGTTTGATTTTTTTTTTACTAATATTCCTATTAAAATAACTAGAGATTTAAATTCTTCAGCCACACTCTCAGCTAGTTTGCTTAAAAAAAATGTAAAATCATGTCAACATGACTTTAGTTTTCAATATACGAATCCTCTAGAGATCGTAAAAGTCTTTAAAGAAATTAAAATAAAATCAACTGAAGATCTTTGGGGATTATCGGTGAAAGTCTGCAAAACAATTATTCAAACTATAGCGCCCTATCTGGCTATGATTTTTAATAAAAGTATGTATAGATGACGGTGTTTTTCCTGACCTAATGAAATATAGCAAAGTTATCCCACTATTTAAAAGCGGCGAAACCACAGAACCTAATAATTATAGGCCTGTATCTATTTTGCCGGTCCTCAGCAAAGTGTTTGAAAAGTTGATACTGTCTCAGATGCTTCATCATTTTAATAAAAACTCCATCTTCCACCATCAGCAGTATGGTTTCACTAAAGGTCGTTGTACAACTGACGCCGGTGTTACTTTAATGAAAGAAATATTTGGTGCCTGGGAGGAAGCACAGGATGCCATAGGTGTTTTTTGTGACCTCTCAAAAGCATTTGATTGCGTTAATCACGAGACACTTTTGCTGAAATTAGATCATTACGGGATTAGAAACACTGCGCTCCGTCTATTGAAATCATATTTAGGGGATAGGCAGCTAAAAGTTCATATTAACGGTGTTAATTCACAAGGGTCTGAGATAAAAATGGGCGTTCCTCAAGGTTCTATATTAGGTCCTTTCCTCTTTTTAGTGTACATTAACGATTTGCCACTCATATTCGAAAATGAACCAAAAATGGTGCTGTTTGCAGATGTACATCACTGATTTTTAAAATAGGTCGACGTACGAATAATTTTGACGACGTAAACAGCTCCATTCTTCAAGTCTATGATTGGTTTACTATTAATAACTTGGCGCTTAATGAGAAAAAAACCAAATGTGTTAAATTTTGCTTACCTAACGTACAAAATAACGAATGTTATGTTGCTTTGAACGGACAAAAGTTGGAATTTGTTAAGGAGACTATATTTTTAGGTATCACATTAGATGACAGATTACAATGGAGGCCCCATATAAAAGCACTTTCGAGGAGACTAAGCTCAGCTGCTTATGCAGTTAGACAGATTAGGCAGCTAACGGACGTAGGTACGGCAAGGCTTGTTTATTTTAAACTATAAATATTCTTACAGTGCCTTTTCAATTCATTTACGAAAATATTATGTACGTAAGAAAAAATCAACAATTGTTTGAAAAAAGAAGCGACAGACACAATTTTAATACGAGAGGGAAAAATAACTTAGCTATACCGCAATTCCGATTGTCCAAAGTGCAGAAATCCTTCATGGGATTTTGTGTTAAATGTTATAATAAACTACCAACTACCATACTGAATCTGAACGAGAAAAAATTTAAATCTTGTATAAAGCGTGAAGTGTCTAAACAGGCATATTATAAACTGTCAGATTATATTGAAGACTAGCTTCCGCCCGCGACTCCGTTCGCGTGGATGTCGGTCTTCGCGTGGAAGTTTTATTTCTCCATTTTGAGTAACTCTAACAATGACATCTTATAAATATCTATTTGACCCAAATACGGCGAGGCCCATAATAATTAAGAAGATCCCTCTATTGAGCTACTGCTGTTGAGCAGAATAAAACTGAAAAATAAAGTTTTTTTTCTACGTATTTTTCAAGGATAAAAGGTATCCTATTTTATGCCCAGGATAATAAGGTATAATTATACCAAGTTTCATCGAAATCGAACAGTTAGTTTTCACGTGATGCCTGAACATACAGACAGACAGCCAGACAACATTTTTTTAATCACATATTTGGGTTTGGTATCGCTATTTATTTTTTCAATATTTTCAATGTAAAGAATTGACCCTTCTACAGATTTATTATATGTTTGCCAGTGGTTGGCAAGGGAGTACTACATATGTATAGATAAAAATGCGTGGCAGCATGTTGGTCCGGCTCCACTGGACACTCGCTCACTCTAGACAATGCTCTAATACGATCACTAGTTACACGTTAACTTAAAGTATTAATTTATTCCAACGTAGTCTAGGGATCCTGTGGCATCAAGCAGTTATTTTTTGATTTGAAAAATTAAATTAAAGATTATTTTTTATTTGTATAGAAGCATTATTTCAAATTTGTAAGTGTACATATGTGGGCACTATGTTTGAAACAACCCGCTATTTTATTTTATATTCTTTACAAATTGGTTTTATTGTCCCATAGTTTTGACGTCGTATTGTCGTTACATTGTTCCTACATATGTATACAATAGGTAAATGATCAAATAATGTATCAGAGATATTGTAAAAAACATTTTTTAAAAAGAGTAACAATGGAGTTTCTTGCTCGTTCTTCTCCATTCGAAGCAACACTTTGGAACGAGCGCCTAGCTTCACTGACAGACAGACTGACGAACAATTCAATTTGACGTTTCATAAGTGCCTTATTTAGGATTAATTGAAATAAATGCTTTGACTTTAACTATCTACAAAAATCAATAAGAATGTTGAAATGATATCACAAACAGCTGCTTTGGTAGGCTTCCAATACATAATTTATGTACTATAGTCTGAAAAAAGTAAGTCTATTAAGTATAGAAATTAATAGATCGGTACCTAGAACCATTTTTTAATTTAAAATAGTTTAATAATGCTTATGTACATAAATGATATGGTCATTCAAATAATAAACTTGCTAAGGGAGAAAAATGAATACAAGAATTAGTCCTGTAAATCAGATTTTATAGGTATCTTGTTATGATTGTAGACTCGTTACTTAAAAAATATATATGTTACGGTAAATATGATTAATTGAAAATTATTAATAATTTTACAAAATTATTAATACTAACCAGATGTTTTGGAAAATTTTTAAATGTGAATAATCTATCGAAATTTATTACTTTTGGTAGTAATTATTAATAATTCACGACACATATTGGTAAAAGTAATAAAATAAATATAAAACCAATGTTTTTTGACCAGCATGTATTTATTTATAATATTAAACACAGTATTACGATGATTAGAAATCACACACACAAGGTTACTTGTTTTTGCTTTAAACCGAAAGGACAACAAATTCACATATTCTGAACTGAGAATATTCAATAGTGCCCTTCTAGCGCACATTTATTTGGGCTCGCTGTCATTGCAGCGATAAGTCCCCTGTTTCGTCTCGCCAAAAAGGGTCTTGTCTCACATTTATCACAAAAGTAACAATAAAATTCTTTTAAAAATTAAATTAAGTTGTAACAAAAATAACATTAAACAATTATTGTTTCATTAACAAAATCAACACGAATCCTAAAAGCAATCATCAACAATCATATTTGGTTTGCCTGTAAATCATCTGTAGCACCAGTAGCACGTATAAATGCAACAACTTATTCCATTTATCACTACTAGGGTAAAATTATTAATAATAACCAACAAATGTGATTAATTTATCACTTTTACCTTGAGTTTCGGTAGTTATTAATAATCATAGATAATTATTAATAATTTTCAATTATTCACATATATACTTTAAGTACCTGCATAATTTTAAATTGCTAGTTTTGCATTATTTACGAAATTAAAGCTGATTGGCCTATTTACCATGGCTAGAATGATACTAGAAAAATAAGATGATTTAGATGTGTTCAAGTAACCAAAGTGGTACATATCTATTTTGACTGTAGTGGAGCATTCATACATATTAAATAAATTAGGGTTTATTCTATTATTTTTTTGTAGAATGAAATAGGCATAAAAACTAATGTTTTATTAAAAGAAAAATTTATATCTTTCGACAAAAATAAAGGAATAATTATTAGGCTTTAGATTAGCTAAAGTACATACAACTTTTATGGTGAACTAGCTTATGCCAGTGGGTTCACCCGTATTCCAGTGGGATAAAAAGTGACCTGTGTGTTATTTCAGATCATAATCTACCCTTGTTCCAAATTTCAATTCAATCTCTTCAGCCATTTTGACAAAATTGAGTAATAAACATAGACAAACTATTTCATAATATTAGTAAGAATAGAAGATGAATATTGTGGGTGTATAATTTACAAAAGATTATTTTATTTTACAGCTTCAGTAAATCAAAATGGCGGCACCAAAACCTCCACCAGCTCAACAGTTCAAGTAAGTGGTACTTTACCTAATTCAAAATTTCTGGGTAAGACATTTTAGTGTAATTATGTGCTATTTATTTTAATTTCTTAAATATTCTTTAGTTATAATACTCTTTAGTTATAACTTTTAATTTTATCTAATAACCCTAATGCATATGTGCAAACTTTCAGCAGTTTACTTAATGTTTCAATGTCTTAAGTTATTAGTTATGAGGTATAACAATGCATCTTGCATAATAAGGACTGTTAGAGTAAGAAGAATGAAAATATGTAGGTACTAATATAGCCTGAAGTTATCTACATTCTTGTGTCCCTGTGAATAAATAAAAAACTCCATGTTATTAAACATACTTATTTTAATAACACCTAATGACATACAAGTCAATTTGATATTCAAATTATAATAATCAGTATTTTTTAATGATATCAGATTAGTTATTTACTTAATTTTAGTACAATAAGCTTATCATAAATTAGCTACAAAATTTATAATATAATATTTTTTAAACTGTACACATAATATTAGGTGTTTATTTTATTGATTTTAGGTACTGTAAATACAATACTGTATACATGTTTGAGCATAATATTAGGATGTTTAGTTCCAGATAATTACAATATTCATTTTGCTGTAGTATTCTCACATATGAGGCGACCTTCAAATTTAATACAATCTCGTAACAGAGCCTGTCTCTATGATAATTATGTTCGGTCCACTCTATTTGAAACGTTTACTTGTAAAAACGATTCTTAAATTAGATGTTTATAACCTACATATTGTGTAAGATCTGGTATTTAGGTTATTACAAATATACATTTTGGAGACAGGTTAATACATTGTTTCTCATCTTGTTAGAATCACAAATGCAGGTACAATACACACAATAACTGCATGACTGTGGCACTGCATTTTTTGTTTTGGAAAAGCGAAGGAGGGTTGTATAAAGTGATATTGACGTTATAAAATTATCACACGACAGAAAATTTCCTGTTTAAATTCAAATGACAAGTTAATTAATAGTTGGGTTGGAGCAGTGCCGTTACTGTATGCCATGACAAATCAAGTCAGTCGGACAGGCCTCTTGACTCCTCAGGTTCTAGCAAGCACAGACCTAGCTTTGTTTTCAATTCAGTCATGTGACATGACTATGATTACGAGCGACGTCGCGAGAGTGTAGCCAAGGTCATAATCTTAGATAAATCTGATGTATCAGATAAATCTGATTTTAAGAAACACTGGCAATATTGATAAGTTTAAATAGTTAACATATTTTACATGAATTGAAAATTTATTAAATTATCCAAATCATCAATCACACTCTTGCTAAAGTTAATAAATCATCCCATTACACGGTAGCATCGTTCATCGTACGGTCAATCTAAATATAGAATATGAATAAACATATAACAAAGCCTGTCGTGTATTCGGCGCTATAGCTTAAGCTACAAAATCATATTTTCATACGATACAAACTAGAAAACAAACAGGAAAACCAAGTTGGAGGCTACAGTTTCTTTAAACTCCAAACAAAATAAAGTAGCTATAGACTAGTATTGAGAGGATTGTGGAAGTCAATTGGAGCAAAGCACCAAATATATTTTTTATAAAATCTACCTTAATAGGTTTTACCTGTATTGTTGTACCTATTAAAAATATCAATGTATTCTTGCTTTCTTTAAACATTAAATTATTCAACTTATTCTCAAAGTAGGTCCACATTTTATTACATAGGTATTTTAAGGACCATTAATTATGTTCTGCTTTTTTAATTTTCAGTTTAATCCCAAAAATTGTCAATGGCGGTATCGCGGGTATTGTGGGTGTTTCCATAGTGTTTCCATTGGATTTAGTAAAGACAAGACTTCAAAACCAAACGATCGGCCCAAATGGCGAGAGGCAATATAAAAACATGTAAGTTTAAATATTCGTCTGGTGGTGATTGCAGAGTAGAATACATTTACCCTCGGCTCCTACTCCTCTCGTGTTGTGGGTGCCCGGCTAAGGGATTCGACATCTTAACAAAGAGCCGGTAATAGCCCTGTCTGATCAACCTTCGATTTTTCACCCAAGCGTGCATATCCCTCTTACCTAGAGGAGGGCATAGTTCCACAGCAAATTGTCACAGGATATTGATGTAAAGTTTTAATATTAATTGGTGGATAGATCAAATGCTTATTATAAGTTTGCCTACCTTGTTATAAAGATAAATTATTTCTGATGCTCAAATCACTGACTATTGTGAAAAGTAACAGACATGTACCCTGAAGTTCTGGACGCATAGGTATTTACATTTTCCTCAACTTACAGGTTGGATTGCTTCAAGCAGACTTACAAAGCAGAAGGCTACTTCGGCATGTACCGAGGGTCTGGTGTCAATATCCTGCTGATCACTCCAGAGAAAGCTATTAAATTGGCTGCTAATGACTTCTTCCGCTTCCACTTGTCCAAGCCAGATGGGTAAGTCACAATTAGACAAATTTGTTGGTGTAGGATAGAACACGAATGCGCGATCATTGGGTGTTCTCACAAACTGAGTTCCTACGAACGCGCGATTATCATCATTAGACAGAAGACGTCCACTGCTCTGCAAAGGCCCTTAGGCCTCTATATTGAACGACATTGCAACCTAATTGTAACAAACGCGCGATCAAGTAGATTAGAGTCCTGGTGACCGCAGTCTAGTTAAGTGTTCAGGTCTAGTTAAGTAGTCAAAAGCCTTCGGGACCTAAACTGTGAGTAGACAAAAATGTTATACGTGTCGTTTCTGACTTCCTGTAGTGTGACCACCGAAGTGATTACATTTACTTAAATGGGTTTGCCGTTCCGTTCCAGGGACGTAGGCAACAAATAAAGCGCAATATAAGTTTGAAAACCAATGTGAGTACAACAACATAGGTAGGTATTTCGTACACCCGAGTCCGCATGATTGAATTTGTTTGATATTTTTAAATATACTCATACTTAATTTATTTCAAAAGTTAAATATGTAGTTTATTTTATTTTTGTTTTGTTGTGCGATTTAGAACCATACCGATCCCAAATCAAATGCTTGCCGGTGGTTCAGCCGGGGCGTGTCAGATTGTCATCACCACGCCTATGGAGCTCCTAAAAATCCAAATGCAGGACGCTGGACGAGTTGCAGCACAAATCAAAGCCGGTATGTAAATTGTTGTTCAACAATAGTATAGGAACCTAAGAATTTGTTATGATGTTACTAAGTCTGCAACCAATACCCTGTGGACATCTTGTCACAGAACATGGCTAATTCATCCTAAAAACCTCCCATCCTCCCATAAATTGATGCCGAGACTCTGCGTGACGATATCAACGGCATTCTCTGGGCTCCACTTATATTTTTAAAACCTAAGGAATGATAAAGTAAAAGTGTTTAGGTATAGAGCAGCTTATTGTTTTTTTCAGCTGGCGGCAAAGTGGGTAAGCGAGTCACAGCTTGGGAATTAACCAAAAAATTAGTCGCTGAAAAAGGTATCTTTGGGTTGTATAAGGGAGTGACTGCGACAGCGTGCCGAGACATCTCCTTCAGTGTAGTCTACTTCCCTACCTTCGCAATCCTCAGCAAAATGGGTATACAGGACCCAAAAGACATTACACCACCTTTCTGGTCAGTATAATATCAATCTAACTAGTAGTATAATATTATTTGTTCATATCTTTAATACAGTACCTAAATAATAGTCCCTACAGTCAGCTGTGAACCAGTTCGCTTTGTAACTTTTTCCAAAACACTTTCTACTATTATTCATGGAATTAGAAAGAAAACGGTATTTTAAAACAAACAGCTTCTGTTTCGTCGCAGGTGGTCATTCCTGTCGGGCTGCATGGCGGGATCTTTCGCAGCCCTGGCCGTGAACCCCATGGACGTGGTTAAGACGCGCATGCAAACTCTCACTAAAGGCAGTGGGGAACGGCAATATACGGGAATCATGGATTGCGT
This sequence comes from Spodoptera frugiperda, assembly GCF_023101765.2. Classification (NCBI taxonomy): domain Eukaryota; kingdom Metazoa; phylum Arthropoda; class Insecta; order Lepidoptera; family Noctuidae; genus Spodoptera; species Spodoptera frugiperda. The sequence continues at coordinate 5,625,885 of NC_064229.1, read as the reverse complement.
TACGTAAGCTGTCGTTTTCTATGGATAAAAAATTTATAAAGTTGATAGAATCTTGATGAGATGTCACTTGGTGTGAATGTAGTTATTGAGGCGTATATTGTTCTCGCAGGTCCACGTTGCGGCACGAGGGCCCGACTGCGTTCTTCAAGGGCGGCGTTTGCCGTATGATCGTGATCGCTCCTCTGTTCGGTATCGCGCAGACAGTCTACTACCTCGGCATCGCGGAGTACTTGCTAGGTTACAAGCGTGGCAAAATTGTCTGAACACACTTCCAAATTTTATGTCTTCCGTTCATAGATGAATTTTATTTCAATTTCATTTTTCCATACTTATTTATTTGTATACAACTTTACAACTTTTGCTTAAGAATGTTAGCTTTTTGTTTTACTATATTTATTTATATGCATTATTTTGCAATTTATTTGTTTTTGATAATAAAATAATGTACTAATCTCTATGCGCCTGTTTCACTGCCTTCATATAAGTACCCAATAAGTTTATGTGACAGATAGTTCATACAAATAATGTCGTGAATACCTTGCACATAGCAGCTATCGACAAATTGTGAAACAGGGCCCTTAATGTATTAATCATGATATTAGACAAACGCTGTGCTATTATATAACACGATCATGTTCTGTAAGATTTACCTCAAATATATTATTTATTTAATCTCATCATGCTTGTGTGTTAAATTGCTAGTAATACTATAAAGCTTACAGATCACTGTTGACATGACATTTGACACTTGTATATTTAAATAATTTTAAGCCTTACTCCTTGTAAGTAGTACTTATTACATAAAACAGGTACTACTAAGCGGACCTTTTTTCAAAATGTGTTTGGATAGCATGGAATGTGAATTGTACCCGAATACATGGACACGAGGGAAACCGTTACAAAATACTATTATAACAAACAGCTATGATGTATGTTAACCAGTTATAGTTTTACTAATGAAAGAATAAACTCATTTTTGGGCCTAACCTATACAAATCAGATATGAACCAAATTCACCATATTAATTGTAGCATCTACTATTATGGCAAAGTGTTTTTAATGTGATAGAGCGGCAGATAGATATGCTAATGGTAAGTAATTAGTGCCACCCACGGAAACCAGACAGCACCAGATATTTTGATTTGTTGGGAATGGAAGTACAGAGGATTGAACACGGCGAAACAACGCGAGTGTTGCAGGTGTTATTAATTGTTTAAATGTTAGAAATAAAATACTGAAAGCTGATTGGAACAGCAACATCAACCGAAGTCAATAAATAAACTATGAATTTGAGTAGTGAACAACTAATGTCAATTAGAATTATGTCATTATTCTTTCAAATAATGTGCGTCAAAGTAATCATAATACCTAATCGAATAAAATTTCTAGTCTCAGTCCAATAATTATATTATTAGTATACAATTAATTACAATTGTCAACTTAATCAAATCAAGTAAATATTATAAATAATGTTTAGATATTATAATTGGTAATGTTATTTTATTTACTTTGTAACATAATTACTTATACCTTCTGTATTAAACCAAAAGTAACCAACAATTATATAATGTTTTGGTAAACTATCGATGCTGTATGGTTGGGCCCAAGTTCCTATAGATTTTGTTCTTTATATTGCTTGTGATATTTGTTATTTAATTTTGTAATTATAAATCATATTTGTTGGAAAATAGATGTAATGTTGTTGATTAAGCTTGACGTTATTTTAACTTCTAGTTTGTATGGCGACGTAAGGAATTGGTTTGGTTTGCCACGCGAACACTGTGTTCACGCATTCATTGGATTGTAAGGTTTATAACAACTACATTCGCATTTATTCATGTCTTGAGAAATGTATCAAGTGTAATTTTTTGTCTTGATTCAATATTTTCTTTAAAATAGAACCAGCCACGGCAATCCCTCGTTGATCTGCTGTCACTGGTAGATACTCTTTCCAAAGAAATACACAATAATAAAGAGGTTTCTAATCGGAATGTTTAAACTAATGTGCGTGTGTGTATTTTTATGATGTACCTAAGGCAATAGTTTCATCTATTACATACCACTGGCAAAAACTAGCTATTACATGTAATTATGTGCCCTTCAGAAAAAAAAATATATCAGGCATTATGCTGTGTTGTTATGTTCACGTGATTGCTGAAATTATTATGAAAAAAATGTAAAAAAAATTAGTAAAAAAACAAAATCGTATAATAAAACATGTTACTTCCGTAGTTATAAAATATATTAGTTAAGAGACAATAATAATATCAATTACAGTTCTTTAGATATTTATGAAATGTCATCAGAACGATAAATTTCAAGTGTGTGAACTGTAAATTGACCTGCTTGTCAGGAAGAGCAATTACACAGAAGTAATTGTTAAAAACCTTTTGATGTCTCTCTTAGTATATATTATTGTTGTACTCCACAATAATAGTTACTACTAAATCATTGATATTACTAGTACTAGTACAAATATCGTTATGAAATAAATTTTCATGTAAAATAATCTGAATGGAAAACTGAAAATAATCGAAAATGCTTTGGTAAAAAAGTATTAAGTTGTAAAATATTATTTTTTGTAACTAAGTAATATTTGGCTGTATCCTCGCTTGCATATCGAAAACTTATTACTTGATGTCGGCATAGATTCTACGTAGAATGTAATTTATTTGTTCTGTCGTATAAATGACGTGTTTATTACATAGAATTTAGATCAAATGAAATAACGTCATATTGGGGTGTATTAATTGTTTTGCAAAAAGACATGATTTAAATTTAAGCATGTAGTTTAATATTACATCTGTAATATGATGTTTTTAAACAAAATATTCTGCTTTGCTGCAGTCTTAAGGTCAGCTCACACCGAGACGTAACGGTGCATGCACACTTTATAAGAGCAGCTCTAAATACAACTCTATTTTCTACACGAAAAGATTCAGTCTCACGGTATCCAGCGCGTGGGGCAATGCGAAATCACTTGCCTCTTCCGTATTCTTCAGTATTGTTAAATCACGTCTCATCTCCGTGTGAAATTGACCCTTATTGCTACGCCTGCAATCAATCGTTTAGACAGGCAAGTGTTTGCTGTATACAAACCGACATACTGGCTGCAAGCTACGCCCAACGTCAATGTTTCAAGACAATAATAATTATATATAATAAAATTAATATTGATGTTAGAAGCTACCTATGTGTTATTAGATGTTGTATTGTCAATTAAATATTAGACAATTATTATGTATTACACAAAAGATATTTAATGGACTTGTAGTTGCCAATTATTGTCTATAATATATTTTATTAGTCGGAACATATGAACTATGTGGTGTTTATGAGTTTTAGATCAAATTTATTTTGACATTATTTTTTTTCGTTTAACCTAATTTAATAAAATGTATGTTTTAATACAGGAATTTTATTGAATTGACTCCTTTTCAGGCCTTTTCTCTACTTCTGAATAAATAAATCACAGATTGGTATATTTTGTGGCAAACTAAATAACTAAAAAATAGGCTCACGACAAACTGTTAATCCGATTTTAAAGAAAAGGATGGTATCATTATGTAGTATTTGGGCTGATATATGATATGATATATATATATATATATATATGATATCGTTTGTGGATACGGGTGTGACACCCGTATTCACAAACGATACTTTCCTCAGTGAAGTAGCAACTCTGTGCGAAGTAAGGCATTTCTCACTGCGTAACATCTGGCAAGCCTTTCAATTCATAAACGATACTTAAGTGACCCTTGTCTAAGCAAACGCGCAGCGTTAAATAGAGCTCTGTGATTGGTTCTCGTATGTTGCGTATTTCACGTCGCTGCTTGACGTTCATATCAGTTGTCATACAACAACGTCAAAACATAAACAGTTACCGGTATCCAAGAACAATTTCGTGGCTATAAAAGTGTTTATTTTACTATTTATTTGTGGATTTATTAAATATGGTTGAAACAAACAGATTCAGATTCCTTAAACACAACTGTCTGTGAAAAATAACATCACTGGTGATTGAAAATGAACCCGATAAGATTATTTAATTTTCTTCTCATCTGAAGCAAGAATCAAACGCACCTCAATAAATATACAACAAGATCAGGCATTGTATGACTTGAGGATATTAAGAGAGAAGATTTTAATAGAGGAAGTAATTTATTAGAATACGATAAAACCATCCAAGATTTTAAAAGGCTGAATTAGAAATTGAATTGTTAAGTAATCAGATTAGAAATAAAACTTCTTAATATCGTATAATGTTTTACTGTCTGTGTTCTATAACACCACAAGCTCTGCAAATATTATACAATATTGCAGTAGCTTCAATAACATGGCATGTAGTAGTCAGTTTTGCTGCCATATTTTTAGACAGACATGAAATATTATTTTCCAAGCATCTTAAGGCCACAAGCTACTGATAAATAGCTGGCACTAGAAGTCCTCTTGCGGTTATTTTGTCTAGGTCCTCATTTAGCAGTGGCACGAGTATAAAAAGTAACATATCTTTTGAAAACCAGTAGAGTCGCCTAATTCATCCGAACTGTAATAATCAAAATGGTTTTGGAAAACCCATATCACTTTTCTTGTAATATTCATTGTTCTTGTCGTATTGATATAATTATCATATTTTTCTGCACTAATTTAATCCATTGTAAAAAGACGCTGCGTGTATCACAAACAGTAAACTCTAACACCGAAAAATATTTAAAAACATGTAATATAAAAACATAAAAATATATTATAAACCTCGTGACATAATGATCTATTGTCACTGACAATAGTTAAACAGCTAGCAGGCTACCTTAGCTGTGCGTTCATTTTAATGGACGCATAGTACTAGCCGTCACTCAAGTATTGTTTATGAATTAGTTTTACGGGTCCTGTGCGCTCGCGCGTTCGATCCGACAGGGTATTACGATGATTTAATAGAACGCACAAGTAACATTACTATGGTCCGGCAACAGCGATTAGCTAATGAAACTGTTAAGCAGATTAACTATTAACAGATTAACTCAATGAAGACGGACGGATTTATCGGTGGTCAGTCGTATCAATATAATATTCTTTAGCAAAACGAGGATAACTAGCAGAATAAAAACAGTAAGCTCGTTTATAATAATTTATGACAAATACGCGGGGCACTCACACGGAAGCCTTTTTTATATGGGACCGCGCAGGTAACTACCGCAGTTTCAGCCCTTTCTTTCCTAAAGAAGAGAAAGTCCACTAAAAAAATGTAATCTAAAATATTTTTCTCAAATGGGTACAATTGACTGTTATTTTTATGTAGGTACTTTAATTTGGCTGAATTGTAACTTGCAATGTCTAATTGTTTAAGCAACACTGTAATTAGGCCCAGCTCCACTTGTCCATTGCGTTTCGACGATGTAGTTATTATAGTTACTGACAGATTAGAATTTTGCTTCTAAAAACTGATTCTTCCTTCTTCAATTTTATTTTCTGATTTTTTTTATGAAGTACACTACTGTTGCCCAAAAGGCTAGTTCTTAAATAAAATTAAACTATTGCAAGCTGGCAACATCGAATTGTTAATGTCAAACTTATGAACAGCGACGCCGTGTCGTCTTTGCTTGTTTTTCTTTGCAATAATTTAACAGTTTGAGACGAAATTGAATAAATATCTTTAGATATCTGAGTATTTTTGTGACTAATATTATAAGTTAGTGCATCATCATGGCGACGATAGGTCCAAAGAAGGATGGAGGGCCTAATATCGAATTTTTTCAGTCACCGGAATCTCTAACACAATTTGACCAGATCCGCGTTTGGTTACAGAAAAATTGCAAAAAGGTAATGAAACGAACCAACTCCATACCGAATTCTAATCCTATTCCTATTAATTTGTTTATAAGTTTGTTATTTACCACTTGGATAATGCAGGCAGCTTCAGTGTGCAGTCATAGTTTTGTGTGACCAGTACAATCAAAACATTTAGGAACCTTTCTGCTTTAGGTTTTGTCAGATTTACTACTCCATGCAAACTATTTATTACTTGTATAGGCCATTCTATATATAAATTACTTCTACATCATTTTGTAAAGAATAATATTTGTTTTCCAGCATGTGCAGACAGACCCACCTACAAAAGAGGGCTTGGCCCAGCTAGTGATACAGCTCATCCAGTATCAAGAGAATAAATTAGGAAAAAATGCTTCTGACCCTCCATTTTTGAGGCTTCCGGTGAGTTTTATGTTTCCTATTGTAATGTTTTCTTGTTCACTACTTAGATTCCCGTGTATAATAGTTATGATATAGGTTATCTGCATATTTCTTTAAAATAGTTATAACATTAGGGGGCTTTTCCACCAGAAATATGCTATATAGCTATGCTATGGCGATTTAATAGCTAATCTGCCCTTAAAACAACCCACTGACCCTAAGTTGTGAAACTAAGTGACCGTTTCCATTGATACTAAGCTATGTAGTTGTGTGTGGAAGATGCGCAGCTCGCATCAATAGTAGGGAAGCTATCCATAGCAAGCATCTCTAGTGGTAAAGCAGCCTTAACCCTAGTTAAAGCTACACATAGAATTAGTATTAAATATTAAGAAATGACAGTGCTCATTTCTTAATATTTAATACTAATTCTATGTTTAACATTACAAACTTTTATCGAGTACTAATTACTTAGAAGAATGTAAATGCTATATTTTTTCATTTCTCACAGATTCTTTTTGTCCTTTTTGTATAAATTTCCACTGTCATCATCATTATCAACAGTCTATAAGTGGCCACTGCTGACGGCCTCTTCTCACACACGGTAGGTTTGAGCATTAAATTGCCATGCTTGCTTAATGCGGGTTGGCAATTTCAAACTTATAATTAGAAATTATAAGCGCAGGTTTCCTCACAATGTTCATTTGTCAGTGGTGTCTAAATAATCTTAAAAAAGTACATATATTATATAACTCGGAAATAGTCACATTGGTATTTGGAGTTGGTAGGTTTCGAACCCGCACTCTCATGCAAGAGACACGGACGTCATAAATCTCTGGGCCATTACTTTCCACTGTGCCCAATTTTATTGACATCATTGTAGTCTCAAAAGATTTCCAATCCTTACATAGGAATTCATGATACAGATAGGTATGTGACTACAGTAAAAAAAAAAAAACTACAATTACTTATGTAAAAATGTAACTAGATAAAATAACATTTTAATAAAACAATAAAACTAAAAAGTTGCAGCATTAGCAAAAACAAATTGATTTTCAGGCAGTCCTTTAGCTCCAGTGCCTTCAATGGCGAATAGGGAGCCGGCTTCAGGTTGCGCATTCAGCTCCGCTTGAGACAGGCCCACCTTGCTGGTTGTCACGAAAAGTGTAGATAGATCATGTCCCCCCCACATCACTGATGTTACTTTTGAAACTGGCAGCCTGTGCTGTTCCAAAAGTTTACCAGCTCTGGAGTCAATCTTTATTACCTGCAATAAAAGTAAACAGTGTTTAATTTACTTAAGATAAAGTCACATGTTTATTATTTTTAGACCATATTTTATTTTTAAAGTTGTTGCCTCTTACTAGTGATTCCTCCTGTTTCGTGGGTATGTTTACAAACATACAATTTCACATACACATGACCCCAAACTCAAAACAATTTCTAGATCTGACCTTTGTCAGTTGGGGTTGGGTTCCCGCACAGAGCAACTCTTTAGTTACATGTTGCGAAGCAGCCGGTTGCCCAGCCACAGCTTTAACCATGCAGTCACAACATTTGTATTGTGTAAATACTATTATTTATTACGTTTTTACAAATAAATATGCATTTCATATTAACTTAAAAATATCTGTACCTTCCATCCATTAAAGCAGGCTACCCATAGGTTACCATCACTGTCGATTGTCATCCCATCTGGTAGCCCTGTCACATTATTGGCTTGGAAACTGAACAGTGTCCTTCTGTTGCCTGGAATTTAAAAACTTGTTAACTTTTTTTTTGTTTGCACTGAACACATATGAATAGTTAGTGTTTATACATAGATGAGGCATGAACTGGATGTGAACTTCAGAATTCACTCTATTATTCCTCTGTTTTTCTTCTACTTTTTTTAAATTATCTATGGTGGTAATCAAATGATCAATATGAATCAAAATTGATTTAGTAGACGAGTTTAGTCCGGGGTTTCGGACTACCTAGCGGGTTTACCGAGGCTCCAACTCGAAAAGCAGGAGTAGAAACAGGGTAGTTTTTAGTCAGTAGAGTCTGACACCACCTCTCGCCTCGCCCAAGGCGGGAGAAGGAAGACATAAAAACCGAAATAGTTGGTTAGAACAACACGTCACACTTACGAATGGATCCTTCTTCGAGATCAAAATCGAATACGTCAATGTTTCTAGTTGGAGTGTCTATGTAGAACATGAACTTTTTGTCGGCAGTCCACGCCATGCCGTTTGACACGGTGACGGGACGAACCTTTTCCATCGGGTCGTTATAATTGTGCTCGTCCATTAAATATAGAGTTCCTTGGTCTTTGTCCACGATGTTATCTACTTCCTTGCCCATTGTACCTGGAAGTTAATAAAATAGCATTTTACGACATTAATGCCACCTTTATTGAAGGTTTTTACGATATCTGCAATTTAAATGATACTTTTCCTCAAAAAATCCTCTATGTATTCTCTGATTTTCTTTCATAAGACACATCAAACACATCGGAATGAAGCATCAGAGTGAACTTTAATATGATATATCTTAAAGACTACATACCAAACCAAAGCCTTCCTTTAGCGTCGACCTTGCCGTCGTTACACCTGTTATCTGGCAGACCCAGGTCCACAACGCTCAGTAGTCTGAGAGAACTGTCATTTTCGAACGTGTCCCATGGTAAGAAGTAAAGTTCCGACCTTACAGATACCAAAATCAGCTTCGGATAGTCCTTTACAGTCACAACTAGTGACACTGGTCCGTATCCTGGAATTTGTTTTTTTTTTAATTTTTAAATGTGAAGAATTTACATTGTCTGGCAGATTTTATCTAAAGCTGGAGGCACTAGGACTGTATCCTGTGTTGTTACAAAAACACATAGCATTTAGACTTAAGAATTTGTTTAGCAGACGAATAGTAAATCTAATAACGACGAATATAATACAGTTTTCAATGTTGCTCCTGGCAGATCTGTTATCTAAATCGGTTGGAAATATTTTTGCACTGCTTGTGAACTTACCAATAGTTTTAGAGGTGATATTAGATGTTTCTGCGTCGAATCTGTACACCTGCTGTCCTTGTATGTCGACCCAATAGAGAGCATTCTCTGCGGTTGACCAATGAGGTCCCTCGAAGTGTATGCCACCTCTCTGTACCTATTTTAATAATTGTTAATTTTAATCAAAAGTAAATATTTTATTTTAAAACTGTACTAAAAGCCTACTACAGTAATAGAGTATTAAATAATGATGACAGAATTATCGTCAGCAGCAAAACATCCAGTGTTAAACAATGGTCTTCCTTTAAAAGGTGCAAAGAAATCGCCAGTCCCTACGTTTGGCATACGGGTTGCTCATGCTCAGGTTTAGGACCGCAGCTAGGAAGAAGAACTACCAAATACTTTTTTTTTGAGGTGGGAAAATATTCCTATGGCTTCTCTTGCCTTAGGTGAGGCGAGAGGAAGTGTCAGACTTGCGTGCTGACTAAAAACCACCCCGTTCCTATTCCTGCTTTGAGCCGGAGCCCCGGTAAACTGTTACGTTGTGCGCAGTTTGAGCGTCTATTAATATTTCAAATCAAATACAATTTTATCATAATCAGATATCGAAGCTAACATTTTTAGTTTCGCTATTCCAAAAGGACAGAATGTTGCACTTAAATTCCTTATTCCATTATTATAAATTCCTTAATTTCTCACGCCTTTTAAAATTGGATTGGATGTTAAGTGGAATACCGGCTCGCTAAATTAACTATGGTACTTAGATACGAGCGAATTTCAAAATTAAAAATAGCAGTTCGCTCGCATGATCTGTAGTAGTTTTGCGAGTTTATATACCTACCTAGTTTCACAATACATATTGCATTTTGTACATTTTATTATACACTTACACACATTTAAGAAAAAGAAATTCGTCCACAGAATATAATTTGGGCATTATAGTACTGAAATGGCAAAAATGTAATTAAATTTGTTCCATAATATTCTTTCCTAAGCATTATCTTAAACTGTATTTTAGGTATGGTTTAGAAACAACAACTTGATGATTAAGTGCGGATGAGTTTTTTCTGTATATTACGTAGGATTTTTTATGAGACTGTTTCAAAGGCAATAAGTACGTCTTCAATCTAAGCAAATGTGTTTAAGAAATCCATTACCTATACACCCGAATATAGTTCCATCTCTGTCTGCTATAAAGAATTTGTAGCGATAGAACTAATTTTGAGAGCGTCTTAAAAATTTAGTATTTGATCATTTTAAAGTAATTAATAACTATTATGAATAGGTCAATCCAGCCAGCAGCTAGCCATAATCTAAGTCTGTGATGTGTATATTTTAATTATCAATTGAGAAATGAAATAGATAAATAATGTGTAATGTCATCATTCCTTTTGTACTATCCTTTATATAAATGTTTAACAATAAGTGGCAGCGGATAAAATAAGATTTTTATTTTTGTACTAGGTATTTTTATACGCTGTTTACCTATTTTTTTGCCTATAGGAGCTTTACTACTGTTCGTAAGCACACGTTGGAGAATGGAAAACTACATACTTATCATCTGTGTCATCATCATCTTCATCTAAATTGTCTGCTGTGTCGTGGATGCGTGTTAAAAACGTATAATTAATTTCACATAGGTACCCATGATACGCATCACACTTGGATCTACAACTCGTTCTATTGAAAGCAATATTTTATTCTTAATAAACAATCATACAGCGAATGAGGCAGCGGTTGATAACGGTAATAAAAACCTTAATTAAATATAGATCACTTTAGAACCGTTTATTTAGAAATTGTACGAAAATACTTTAAATTACTTACATTTTTAATAAGCGGTGTCGTAGCTTGGTATGCGAAACAGTTGACAAATAATATGGTGAGGATAAATTCTCTGATTATCATGGTGATAGTTAGTGGCTTGACATGTAACAACTAGAATCTAACGACGTTGGTTCACTGTCACCGAGTGCTGGGCCGCGGCCGTCTCGCGCGGCATTCACTCGCCGTCTCGCAGCCCCACCGTGCCACTGCCGCTACAACCGGTCACTTGATCTTGAACAAGTGAATGCGGTGCTGTTGATCCACACTTAACACTTAGCATATTATTAATTTTTTTACATAACATTGCTACTACGAGTTTTTGAATTGTAATGGCTAGGAAGTTAGGAAGTAAACAGAGTACCTAAAGAATTAATAAATAATCAAGTCTATTTTACTTATAAGAGTAAATCTAAAGGCAGAGACAGCTAAAAGTCTGTATAGTAAAGATATTGACACTCATGTTTTGCTCTGAATTTCATTCGGTAATAGGAATTTAACACGGAAACCGATCTTCGAAGTTACCAGACGCATTTACGGATGTCTCAAAAAGGCTTTTTATTTCTATCTAAACTAGCTTCCATTCATGTTTTGTTTTTTAATACTAAGTTATGTTTTTTGTTCGACTTTCTTTAGTTTATCCGTCCGATTCACATAGTTAATTAATTTAGGAAGGTCGTGGTCTGTAATGTTGTGTCACGGCTCAGCAGGCGCGATTCCGCGGAAGTGTGACCTTACACAAGGTAAAACTATTATGTGCCATCTTAGGGAATTTCTTCAGCTCTTTTTTATGTCTAGACACTAATTTTGTGTACCATTTTTTACTTGATAACAAGAGAGACAAGAACAATCTATTTGCATTGTTTATTTAGTTTTAGAAAAGCTTCACCCGACCTGTTTATCAGTATATAAAAGTAGGTTACGGAAAGTGTATCACCTTCATGAGCATAATTGCTATTAATTTGTAATTTCCTGTAACCTTAGGTGGGTTTAATGGTACCTAGAACTAATATCAACTATCCTATGTGTACGACATATCCTGTCGTGTTGAATGTTATCTAATCAATGCCACTTCCTTCATTTAAGTACGAGTTGCCCTTCTTACTTGACTAAGTTTTCTTTATTATTTGTACTTTCAAAGTTATGTAATGAACAGTCTACGCAGTTGGTACGAAATCTTGTAGCTACTGTTATTGCAGAAAAGTGATTTCCCTTTGTGGTGTTACCGAAAATTGTTTCTTGGAATTGATTAAGATACCTGAGATTTTTTAGATCCCAAGAGATAAATGGGACACCTATCAATGGCGACTTCCATTTATAAGATTTAATATTTGTTATGTAATAGCAAAATATGCAAAGTTGTTAAATCGTGTTATAGGTTGCCATTTAAGGTTTTCTAATGTGTTCATTGAAGTATGAAAAACCTTAATTTCGCGATACCTAAACACTAGTTTATAATGAAAGTAATATGTCACCCGATAGTAACGTCACTACCTAAGTACCTAATAGATAACCTCTTTATTTTAATTGATCTATTAATTATTTTGATAAATACATGTTTGACGCGAAACATGTATTGTCTTAGTGATATTTCGTGTAAGTTTGGATCATTTGAATGGTTAAAAGGATAGTCAAAAAGAGAAAATTAAATTAGCACCAGCTTGTAACTGCCCCAATGTTGAGCAGAACCTTCTCACGTTGACAAAGAATGATCATTAATATTAATGATATTAAAAATATAATTATTGAAAATTTGCTTCTTATGAGAAATACAAGCACTACTTAAAACTAAATATAAAAATTATGTTTAACTAACATTTACATTATTTACTCAGGTGTTATACGAATGAGTTAAAAACTAAATAATATTTTGTAAGTTTGACTGAAAAACAAGTATATTTTCAGCCATAGTAAACATTAAATAAAGATGAGGATAAGTAATTAATTTAAGTACCACATTGACACATAAATATAATATAATTCATAAATTAACACATTACCGTCTAGATAATTCTATATACCGATCGGAACTGTAATTTTGCATTGCCAAATGATCCATTGTCCACCAATTGCCAATTGTTACCAAATATGGTGTACAATGTATCATAGCCATAGCTCCTAAAGAGTGTGATCATGAACTTGCTGTGGTACAAGTATCGTTATCTATTTCTTATGTACGTATTGTTATAGAGGAAGTAAACAGTAGCACACCTTCATAGGAATTTACTTTGATAGATTGTGATATTGTGATAGGTCATTCATAGACAGTCTGAGTTTGATGGACAATATTCTGTTTTGACGTTTCGTATAGTAGGTATGGGTTAATTTGCTTTGACTTAGGCTCTCTAAATCATTAACCGAAAGACGTCCACTGCTGTTTGTTCAACCATCTTCCCCAGAGGCTAATAATAGTAATGTTCAGTTCGCCAAACCGAACAAAAACATGTTACTTGTTGATCAATTTTTTATAAGCATTTGACTTAGTGAATAATTTGTTTCCAGATGAAAGTGTTCATGGACATGAAGCCAGGCGGCTCCCTGTGCACGGTGCTCGCCACCATGTTCCGCTTCAAGTCGGAGCAGCGGTGGCGCAAGTTCGACTTCCAGGTCGGTAAGGTATGCACTACCCCGCACGCCGCCTCGCTCACCGCCAGACCGCAGCCCCCGCCGCCCCGCAGACCTTGCCCCGCACCACGCGGCTCTATAACAATGCATCACTTGTTCTCTAACCACATGCATCTGATCTTTATAATAATACTTTATAATAATAAGTAGCCCTATTCGCATCTTGAGTAAGGGTGTGACAACCTTTTATGCGATCCAGACTAGCACAAGACGTACTCTAATCAAAAAACCGTCAATGGATTTTCGACTTTGTAACAGAAATAAGTTCAAAATCTATTAAATAAAGACAGATTGCTGTAGTTTGATCTAGTAGCATCACTATATTAAGGAGTGGATGCTTAAGTAGTTTGTCTTAAACAGAGATGCCGTCATAGTATGCTCCAAATTTGAAACCACTGGGATCGTGACTGGCTTATAAAACTATAATTGATTAACAAGTATATAAATATAACTTGTTATGAGACTTGTAAAACTTATTGATTTTATTCCTTAATAATCAGTATCAGATGTATGTTGTTACGAGCACAAATGCACGAAATGAAATGAGGGTACTATTAACATAAAGGTACAAAAGATAATTAAGCAAATCAACTTTTTAAATTCCTTTTTGTTTCCTAAATATTTTAGTTTAATTTTCAATTTAAATAACGTGAGTAAAGTACTTTAAGATTCGGCTTTCTTACGAAGTTTAGTTGTTGAAGCAAACGATTTGATTATGTTGCACAGTTTATGATAATTTCTGTTTAGTGATGTGTTGTTATTGATCACAGTCTCCGTAGATGACACACACGGGATCTATAGAGTAACACTAGACGAACTTCTCTTAGCTTGAAGGTAGCAGTTCCCAATGTTCCATATACTTGTACCATTTCATGCAAGGGCCATTGTCGAGTCTTCTGGGATTGTTGTACTATGGTTGTACTCTGTGTGTAAATAACGGGCATTTCCAATAACACGTTCTTGTGTGTGTTTGTGTGATTAATAACCTTAACTCCTTACATTATGTCTGTTATGTCACTAATACAACTGGGTCGTTGATCACCTTTATCTGTTTGTTGTTGCATGTCTTAAGTCATTTTCTATACAACCTGGGATTTTTTTACCTTTTGTGTCAAAATTTGTTTGTTTTATATTTGTTTTTTTTTATTGTTGTTATAAATTTTAAAGATTACTATTTGCAATTCTTATTTAATTGTCAAATTCTTTAACATTGTAAGAGCTCATTTTTAACTATAAATTAAGAAAAATAATAAGTTTAAATTCAGATCTCTTAAATAATTAAAGTAAACTTCAGCACAGATATTAAAGTTCATCCACCTCTATTAAGATCACCATCTAACATTGAACTTGTTTCTGGTCCCCTCCCCCACTCCTACCTTTCCAGAATCCTTCGCGTAAGGACCTGAACGTGCAGATGATGATGGAGATCGAGTCCTCGTTGCTCGGCGCTGAAGTCATCCGCTCGCCCTGCGTCTTTATACGACCCGACGTCGACAAGGCCACCGCCAACAAAGTCAAGGATATCGTTGGTAACCACCAAGGAGAGATATGCGGTAAGTGGAGTTATGGACTAATTAATTGTCATTCAACAATGTTTGAACTCGTTTTTAAACGCTGTCATTTCGTACTATCGTAGAACGTAGAATTTGTCCAAGATATCAAACACATTAGTAGTATAACTACTTATGTTTGTAACTATTTCTAAATGCCTATACTCAATTGCGATAGCGTTAGACACTCGTAAACAAAGAGAGGTTGTCAGTACGTAGTTCAATATACGTCATAATAATTAATTATATTTTTGTATAAACGTTAAGAATAATTTTCTTGTTGCCTTGTATTTTGTATGATTTATTTATATAAGGAGGAAACTTGTAGATACGCCATTAATTTTATGTATTATTTGATAACAGAAGTTGTTAGTTTTTAGAAAAATAAATTTCATTTACCTATCCAACTGTTTAGTACTTACCTACCAATGATAAAATTTATGTAAATAGGTAAACGTAACGTATTATTAAACGCATCTATGAGGCAGTAGAAAATCTTAGTGTGAGGCAACGTTTTTATATAAAAAAAATATTTAGTATAGGCATATAGGCTTCTTTTCTTCTAATCTTATTATCGAAATCAAATCATAATTGATGTAACACGTGCTACTATATTATGTGGTGCAGAGGACGAGGAGGACGCGACGCACATCGTGTACCCGACCGTGGACCCGCTGGAAGAGGAGTACGCGCGCCCCGTGTTCCGGCGCGGGAACCATGTGCTCGTGCACTGGTACTACCTGCCCGACAGCCACGACACTTGGGCACAAGCTGACCTACCCGTATGTATACTATCCTCAGCAACAATTTACTTTTTTTATGTAATAAGCCGGTAAACGAGCTGACGGATCACCTGGTGGTAAACAATCGCCGCCGCTCATGGACACCCGAAACAACAGAGGCGTTGCAAGTACGTTACCGGCCTTTTTGGGGGTTATGAAATCAAGGATTATTGGGGAGTCAGGATTGGGAAGAGGGGGTAATTGGGCCACCGGTAATCTCAATCACACAACGCAAGCGTTGTTTCACGTTGGTTTTCTGTGAGGTCGTGGTATCACTCCGGTCGAGCCGGCCCATTCGTGCCGGACGCATGGCTCTTCTACACTTACAGTTACTAGTTACCATCTTATTACTAGTAAACTAGTTACCATATATTTATATTGGTTTATTGTTGTTTGTTGGTGGAAGGTTTTTTTAAGAGATTTCCGAAGATTGTGTTTAATTGAAAGAAATAATACGCGTGTGTGTGCAGGTGGACGTCCCAGAGACAGTGAGCTGGGACTGCAACCGGTCGGAGCCGTGGCGCGTGTCGGCGTCCTGGGCGCTCGACCTGCCGCAGTACAACGAGTGGATGAACGAGGAGGACTACGAGGTCGACTCCAACGGCAAGAAGAAGGTAATCAGAATATATTAATCTATATATTAATACGTGATGCAAAAACTTTGGACCCCTTTTTAAGAAAATTGCGCAGACGTAGGAGCATAAACGACCACTAGTATATAATAATTGTAAGACACACTTATTGCTAGTGATGTCATTGACACTTGTGTAAAAATGGTAACAGCTTCCAAAACTTTAATAATTTAATTTAATTATTTAGCTTGTTTGTAGTCCGAAAATGCGTTTTCTAATAAAACTACATATTTATCTGTTGGTCAGTTCCGTTTAATTTGTTTCAAACTGTCCATCATAAAGGAATAGAAACAACTTTTTAAAAGTGGTAAATTAAAAATGAGTGCAATATGCATATTAACACGGTGTATTTCTTCCAGATCCACAAGCTGCGTCTGTCAGTGGATGATCTGATCCCGGGAGCTGAACCTTCGAGCAAGTCCAAGAAAGGCAGCAAGAGGAAGCGATCTCCATCACCACCGCCACAGAAACATGGCAAGAGAAAGAGGTAATTTGTTACTAATTTTCGTGTATAAAATAACATTATTTGCCCAACGCATTTGTATTTTGCGCAACTTTACGTTATTTAGCGCAAAATGTTGAATGTTGTGCACATAATCAAAATTATTTATTTTGTTGCATAGTCGCATAACCAAACGCCGCGAGAATGACGTGGACGAAGAGGAAGACAACGCGTCCCGAGATAACACTGACGCTGTACCTACTCCAGAGAATGAAAGAGCTGCCGAGAGTGAGTATTTCATTCATATTACTGTGCACATTGGGTCCGTATTCCTATTATTTTTGAACATTAGCAAAGCATAGATCGGGTTTTGAAATTGACTGTTTAGTTAGCCACGTATATGTGAACCCAGAAATCGAATACAAAGATTTATCGCAGCTGATTTTGGTATAATTAAATTTGACGCTCCATAGTGCATTGGTGAGGTCTAGAATTACAATAAACGTTTTTCCCGCAGCGAGCGCGGCGCCCAGCAGCGTGGCGGGCGGCGCGGAGGGCGCCAGCGAGGCCCCCGCAACGCCCGCACCGCCGCTCGACGCGCACGACGACTCGCAGGGCAAGCACTCCGACTCCAACACGCAGGTATTGGGGGACTTTAGCTAGTTACGTTATATATGAAACGGACTTTGTTCGTAGGAAGACAGAAGAAAAGACATACTTTTTACTTATTTCATGCTCAAACTGGTTTCTAAACCCTTGATCAATAAGATATTAAACAACAATTTTATTCTTTCAACTCTTCAAAAATACACCACTTTTCATTGTAGGCTAGTTAGCTAGTCTTAAATCGTATGTAGTAAAATTCGAAACCATTACCATTTTCCAAGTACAATCAAATGTCCAATACATAAGAAAATTAGTCGCAACGGTGAATACTAACACAATATCGTTGTACATTCTCAGGAAATGTTAACTAAAGAGGAGTTGGAAGACAACGTGACGGACCAGACGCACCACATCGTAGTGCCGTCGTACTCCGCGTGGTTCGACTACAACTCCATACACACCATCGAGAAGAGAGCCCTGCCGGAGTTCTTCAACGGAAAGAACAAGTCCAAGACTCCTGAGATATATCTCGCTTACAGGTAGGAGATATGTTTATTTATTAAAACTTCAAGTTTATTTATATGTGTACTTAACGTTACCTTCTACCACTAAAACATTTTTGTCAAACAGAGATGAGTCAATCGTATTATCAAATATAACTATGTACTTAACCACCTACCTGAAATCACACCGTCTCAGCCTAAATTACACAAAAACTTAAGAAATTATGCAATATAACCTTCCTTTTATACCCATTGGCGAAAACAATATTCGTGCAATCACAAATATTTATTAGGTACAATTTATAACCACTGTCGGACGAACCGTTCCATGCTCGCGTCTCCGTAGACGAGGCCGTACTGTTCTTTTATGTTAAATATCGTCACCTTTGTATCAAAACATTCTAGATTGTATAGTTTATAATGTAACCTTTCAGAAACTTCATGATCGACACGTACCGGCTGAACCCGACGGAGTACCTGACGAGCACGGCGTGCCGCCGCAACCTGGCCGGCGACGTCTGCGCCATCATGCGCGTGCACGGCTTCCTCGAGCAGTGGGGACTCATCAACTACCAGGTCTTATAATCTTTTCAGCACTTTTTTACATTATGTACATACTTCTAATAATTTTTTGGCAAAAACTGAAATAGATCTACAAAATGGGACATTCCGTATAAATATTAAAATGTGATTTTGATCAAAAAGTTTTATTCCCAAGGTTTAAATTCGATCGTAAATGTAACATCTGCTTTTGGATCTGCGAGCATATACTCACAGCCTGGTAATTATTTTAGAGTTCTTGCTATTCTGGAGACAACCAAAATGACTTATAATGATCTCTACAAGCCAAAAATCGAGATCCTGGAGACTCCGGGATTATCGCCAGTAAATATTTTTTCTTCATATTTTTATATCCTAATGTTAACGTTTGTTGTGTATCCCCAGTTGGAGGCGGAGTCCCGTCCGACGGCGATGGGTCCCCCGCCGACGTCCCACTTCCACGTCCTGTCGGACACTCCGTCCGGCCTGCAGCCACTCGTCACGCGGCCCACGCAGCCTAGACCCGGTATGTTTTTATTTATTACTTTTATATTTACTTACTATACTCAGTGGACTTTTTATACATGAAATATTGTTTTACGCGGTGTTCATGTGATTGAACTTACTAAATGTGTATTGTGAAACTGATTGAAAATAAGTTAGCATTGACTGTGTGTCTTTCATGTTTCAACATAAATAAATCTACATTTTGGAATGGGCAAAAACTAATAAACCACAGACACCATTGGACTTTCAAAAGAGAGAGACTTATGAAATGATATTGAAATAATATGTAATCTGATTGCAGCGGAGAACGTGCCTAAAGTGGAGCCAGGCCTTCCCAACGGTGCGGAGGCAGGAGCTGGAGCTGCGCCCCCGGCCGCGCCTGTCAAGCCTGAACCGGCACTCGAACTCGGCACCGCACCCGGACTCAAACTCGACCAGGTACGTAACTTAAGACTGTATAATATGATGTTTTTTATTCGGTATTTACTATTTATCAGTCTAATGTTTGAGCCAGGAAAGTATAGTCTTTTCATATGAAAAATTAGAAATATCTATCTTTATTTCCAATTAGTCACGTAATTTCTAGTAATGTTACAATGTCATAACTTTACATTATTAAATATACAACCTTATATTTTGTTTATATTAAACATCAATATAGTTTATTTAAAAAATCTTTAAAAGCTTGGCCTTATTATTCACAACCTGGCTTGGTTTGTGATATATTGACAAAAACGTGAATAATATATAGTTTGACGTCGACTGCGTATATTCCAGTACCGCTGCGGGTCAGCCAGCGGCGGGCGCGGGCGCGCCTGGACGGAGCAGGAGACGCTGCTACTGCTGGAGGCGCTGGAGCTGCACCGCGACGACTGGAACCGCGTCGCGGCACACGTCGGGTCACGGACGCAGGACGAGTGCATCCTGCACTTCCTGCGCCTGCCCATCGAGGAGCCCTACCTGCACGATGCCACCGCCGGTACCTACTCCCACTTGTACTAATTACACAGGCACTACATCTGCCGTGTCTATCAAAATAACTCTGACGAGCAAAACTCTCAACCTAAGTTGTACCATTCAACAATAACTCACTAAGCGATGGCTCTATTTGCTAAAACAAATTCACAACATTCCGATAACTATTTCAATGATCGATTAGTCACATGTGGGACTGTTTCAAGTTAATTTTTGATATAACACGATACTGTTTCCATCGCAGGTGGCGTGCTAGGACCTTTAGCCTACCAGCCGATTCCATTCAGCAAGACAGGCAACCCAGTGATGAGCACCGTGGCCTTCCTCGCCTCCGTCGTGGATCCGCGCATCGCCTCCAGAGCCACCAAGGCGGCTATGGAGGAGTTCGCGGCTATCAAGGTAAGATCATATTCAAATTTATGAAATGAGTGCAATTAGTTGGTTATACTTTTCCTCTTTTCTAACATCTTTTTATACGTATTGGATAGTAGGTGCTTTCGCACGATTTACTACGCTATAAAATATATTAGCCTCTGGTTTATCTGACCACCAGAGCATAATAATATGAAATGTACTAGACTGTGTTCAAGAATCGTTCTATCTCAAAACTACATAAGGATCCATTCGGGAGTTTTTAGAGCATCGGCGCATATTTTTGTTTTGCTGCAGACTGAATCGTTTGTCGTTTAGAGTTGGTTGAAGCGGAGCCAGTTGGCTCAGTAGGTTGATGTAATTGACAATTTGAAACATTCGTGCGGCAGGACGAGGTCCCGGCGGCCATGATGGAGGCGCACGTGAAGGCGGCGGGCGCGCACGGCCCGGCCGCCGCGCTGGCCGCCACCGGCATCGCCGGCACCGCGCCAGACCTCTCGCCCAGCGGTACACACACACAACATTTTATTACAATAATACTTTATTCTTATCTATAACGCAGAGTCCCAAAGGAGAATGAGCAAGAAATTTATTTGTTGTTCTTTAAAATGTTAATACTCATGTCTTGATGTATGATTTTTCTTCTTGTTTAAATTATTCTTCTTGACTCAACTTCAACTATCACTAATACAAACTTAAAACACAAACTTTACAAATTGTGTATTCTTATACTCCACCCAAGAACATGAACAATGAATAATTTCTGAATACTTAAATACTATACAGCTGAAGCGAAGAAGGAGGGCTCATCAGACATCAAGGCGGAACCTATGGAGGTGGAAGAAGGCGAGTCCAAGGTGAAGGACGAGCCGCAGGAGGCGCCCGCCGCGCCCGACGCTGACAAGGAACCCAAGGAGGAACCCGCGGCGCAGGCTGGTAAGGAATACATACAATACAATGCAACAGAATAGTGATAATGGGTGAGACCATTGAGACCGCGTCACGGTATGGGGGTATGGTCTCATTAGAGACTGGTTCAGTCACAGGAGGTTTACAGTGTTCTTCTAGTGTATGTCTGCAAATACAATTTGTTCCCTCACATAGTTTGATGCCTATCTATACAATCAAAGTAATACCTATGCCTGTGACGAATAAATTAAGTTTTTACCTTAAATAATTAAGCTTGGCTGAATAATGTAAATGGACTAATGGTGTGAAATTAGCAAATATTTTATTAACCTGTAAGACTTGCAATATTACCAGTTCCAACTGCAAAAATCTTGATAAATGTATCAATCTATATTTATCTACATGTAACAGGTACAGAAAAAACGGAAGCTCCAACGACAGTGGACGCGAAGCTGCAGTCTGCGGCCGCGGCCGCGCTGGCCGCCGCCGCCGTGAAGGCCAAGCATCTCGCCGGCGTCGAGGAGAGGAAGATCAAGTCGCTCGTCGCGCTGCTCGTCGAGACGCAGATGAAGAAGCTAGAGATCAAACTCAGGCATTTCGAGGAACTTGAAGCCACCATGGAGAGGGAACGAGAAGGTAAATTAATAATACTTGACTTATAAATTATTATCTTTGTAAGGTTAGGTAGCAATTTTTATACTTCGTGCATAATAAATCCTATGTACTATTCGTGAAGTGTATGTAGAACAAAATTATGTTCTTTTTGTTTAAGAATCTATATAATTTGCTGTTGAGGAATCTATATAAAATGCTTTTGAAGCGATCTCTTACCTAGAAAACTGAGTTATTGCAATTCAGTAATATTAAATTTGATCCCCGGTTTTACATACTTTATATCCTGTTCTTGAACTTCAGCAAAGACAACCTACTTTAGTGACTATCTTCATATTAAAATTCGATATGTTAGTATTTAGAAAGAAAACAAAGCACTTAATCTTAATGTTTATTCAGGTTTGGAGTACCAACGACAACAACTAATTCAGGAGCGACAACAGTTCCACTTGGAGCAGCTCAAGGCGGCAGAGTTCCGTGCCAGGCATCAAGCACACCAGAGGTAACATAATAATCAGCTCTCATTTACCTGACCATTGTACTAGAGTTTGAAAGTAACTATATCGCATCTTAAATGGTATGTGCATCATATCGTTACGTAAAAACTAGAAGAATTTAAATAAATTGAATCAAGATATGTGTCTCTTTGAATACGGTCAGTAAAGACTATTTTGACTATGGGTCAAAATAGTCTTTACGTAACTTCCGCTCTGACTCCGACAAGTATATTACCACGCCATCGTACATAGTAACATTATAGTTTGAAAGAAACCACTACTATACCCTATGCGCTCTAACAAGGTGCGGCTGACAGATTCAGTAACGTTTCGTATCACTCTTGAAAGTTGCTGCGATTTAAAAATTATTCCTTAGTATTTTAACTGTATCACATTCGTATTATGTTAAATCATTCGGAAGTGTAGTTAATTAAGTTAATACCAACCGGAATGTTCTAGTCTTTAAATAAAATCTAATGTAATGAAAAATAAAGTGAAGTGTTATGCGTATAACGTAAATCCATAGTCGTGTTTAGTGATGGGATGTACTGCTACGATGGATAGGTAGTCGATGTTTTTTTAGAATATAAAACGAAAATCGTGTGTCGTTCAATTATCACTCTTAAAAAACCTTTAATTATGTGGGTAAATCTACTGTAGACGCGGCTCTCTCTGCCCGAACCACAGTGACTTTATCAGAGCACAAATATATAGTAGACAGTTCCGGCGCCTTTGATAATGCGTGGTGGTACTTAATCTGAAAGATCGTGGTTGCTTCAGTAACATATACAAACTAATATACACTTATATTCTTCACGGTTCTGTAAAACTGAAACTCTGAAACACCTCAGGGCTCGGTCATAAAATATTTATTTTGACAAGTATATACACGTAGTTACACTACACAACTAAATAACACACACATTTAATAAAAAAATTAAAGAGAATTAAATGTATGCTGCGAGTATCGATAGCGATAAAAAAAGATTTTTCTAATGTCCATCCCTAAAGAGAGACGTCAACGTCATACTGGCATCTGTCAGCCGCACCTTGTTATAGCGCAAAGGGTATAGTACATTATATTTTTACACTTTAAAGCTGATTTTAAGTATCAATTGTATTGTAATTCATATCGTCGCGATTTCCTAAAGCACGGTACAACGGTTCCGGTCACACTATAGCAACAAACACACTACAACAGCTTACAATTGAGTTTCTGAGTGTTTACAAATAAACGGAAACCTACAATAGCCTTGATAGCACACATTTCGTTTTGTTCCCTGCAATAGTGTATTCTAACGTTTTTAGGTAATTGGGACTCAGTACTTTTTTGTTTTGTTTGTTGTACTAGACGGAAATGTTGTACTCGTTTTATTTTCGTTGCGAGATTTAATAATTATTTGTTAGGGATTTAGGCAGGAAAATTTTGTATGTTGCTATTCATGCTCTAGGAGAACTAATTTAGTTGGCAGAATATGATACTTTTTGCTAAGTCATAATTATTTTTGCTGGTTTCAAGTAAACTATATTAAAATGTTGACCATTGACATGTCATTGTTTGTGCGCAGGTTACAAGCAGAGAGTGGTGCAGCTGGCGCAGTGCCAGGCGTGGGCGCGGTGGGCGGGCCGGGCCCGGGGCCGGCCGTGGGCCCGGCGGGGGCGCAGCCCGGGGTGCCGGCGGCGGCGCCCGAGCCCGCGCCCGAGGCTGCGCCCCCCAGCCACGCCTAGCTGCGCCTCTACGCACACCCTTAGCCCTTAAGCATATATTAGCATAAGTAGACTTCAACTTTATTGTATAGAGTTACATGTGAACGAGTGATCTGTATGAACGCGAACCTCGGATGTGGTGTAAGATCGATGTATTGAAGTATTCGTAATTATTTAATTGTAAGTGTACGTGTAGGAGTATATCGCCGCTATCAAATAAAACACTTCGGGTAATGCCATTGTTTCAGTTGACGCCGTCATTTTGTCCCGCGTTATCGACCCCCGCGAACTGTTTACGTTCACTTCTTGTCTGAAAAAAATTGTCGTATCATTTTATTGCTTTGACATGTTTTGGAAACATTTGATTCACAGTTGTACAGAAAACAATCTTAGGTGCAGTACTGCACGGAAATACCGTAAAATAAATTTATATTAATTTAATTGAGATCTAAATAAATAATGTTTTTGATCATTGCTTTGATTTGTATAATTTATCACTCGGCCGCCGCCGACACCCAGGAGGTGCAGGAATCCCAACAATACTATAGGATCTCTATGGTGAGTACATATCCAACTTGTAAGGTTACAAATTAAATTATTGAGAAGCTCTTATAATTACGATTTAAGTGCACCGTAAGATTGTCTTTACATTTCATCTAACAAAAAATACTCTATCTCAACACCGACTTGTGAATAAAACATTTAAAAATCAATCAGAAGCATCTTTTAAGTATACATAAATTAAATATAAGATATTAAACACATTTATGCCCTCTGGAATAACATTTTTATAGGCGAGCCAAAACGCCAAACAGTAACTATAATTTTAGCCAACAATTTAGTAAACCATAATATCCAATAATACTATATACTAAACCTCGTGGTCAGAGTACCCAAGATATTCCCATAAGTTGATCCATACCATTGATCGACATTAGGTATCATCACATGAGAACCCCGGCAGTCCCGCCCTGTTCGTGCACGGAGAGAGTCCCGTGTGGGACCCCGAGCTGCAGAGTCTGTACTTCGTCGACGTTCGCGACAGTAACGTGCATCGACTCGACTACGTGTCCGGCAAGATTTATACTAAACATATCAGTAAGTAGTATTTTAAAAGAGATTTAACTTGTATAATGATGGCAAATCTACTTTATCATCATAGATACGAAAGGTAAGGAATAACCTAATTTAGCAATGTTGAACACCATGTAACTTAAAACAGCTAGTTACCTAGCTGTATCTAATAGACTGCCTCATTCCCTGCGGGTTCGATTCCCTGGTCGGGTAAAGCATTACTGGGCTTTTTTCGGTGTAAATTTCTCAGTAGTGCCCAGTATATGGCAATAGGCTCGCCTCCTATTACATGGGACTTATAACGCAAATGGTGAAAAATATTGGTGTATATTGTATAGCGGCATTACGTACCGTAATGTGCACCTCTGCCTACCCCTTCGGGAATAAATGGCGTGACCTTGCGTCAAGTATCTAATTTGTGGAGCTGAAGATGGAGGTTAGTTGCGTGCTCAGGAGAGACTTATGTCCAGCAGTGGACGGAAATGGGTTGATGCTGATTATAGTCTAATTTGTAACAAAGTAATTAAAGAGATCATCAAGCCGAGTGTTAATATCTTCTGATTTATTTCGTTGCGGGTTCCAAGACAGTCATTCATGTCCCTGAGACGCGCCGGACTTCAGTGTTCCGATGTTTTCATGGTTGTATCTACTGTAGATCCTGGCTTACAGAAGTTGCAGTGGTACGGGAGATTATAGTGGGCTTGGCCCTAATACAAAAAGCCGAGTGTTGCTTTACCATGTTTATTTGCAGACTACGGTGAAGTGAACGTGGTGTCCCTGGTAGCGAGCTCCCACCGGCTACTGATAGCCGTGCGCTCCTCGCTGTACCTGCTCGACTGGGCCATCGCTGGCGACGCAGCACTAAGGCTGCTGACTACTGTCGACGTCGGTCTACCTGACAATGTTATCAGTGAAGGAAAACCCGACGCTGAAGGGAGGTTTTGGACAGGTAGCTGGAGCATCCATTTAAACTTTTAGATCTTTTTGTTTCGTTGCTTTAGATCGATTGGTATCTTCGCAATTGTTTACACTGGTTGACGGTGTCGGTTTGCTTCTCAAGCTCTTGGAAAACTATAGTAAAGCA